>NW_010097568.1:22088-33344 GCF_000699245.1 Pterocles gutturalis
CCTGTCTTTCTTGCAACCTCTTTTCTTTGGAAAAAGAAATACTACTTTTTCCTTGTTTTGCCCTTCCATCTTCAACTGTTTTCTAAAGTGATTGCTTCTTTTCATAGGAGAAAGTGACCCAGCTAAACTTAGTTAAGATTTCAAAATAAGATTGAAATGTTTCTATGTTTTTACATCTCAATAAGTGCAAACATAATTTTAATTGGACTTGATATCCTCTTTTTTTAATGACATTCACTCTACTGATGGGTCAGTTTAAGGCTTCTCAGTATTAGAGAGGAACCTCAAGGACAAGGGACTTATGTTAGGCTGTGGTTACGTCATTTCTGCCACACGGAGGAAAAGGTAGGAAATTGTGTGGAAGCACAAGGGACTTATGTTAGGCTGTGGTTATGTCATTTCTGCCACATGGAGGAAAAGGTAGGAAATTGTGTGGAAGACCATGGAGAAAAGTCTTTCTGACATACAGAGGCTGGGAAACCTTGTGTTGAAAGTCATACTCAGTGTTGCTGCTGGGAAAGATAACTGTGCCAAATACTAGCTGAAAGCTCACAACTCTTCTTTCAGTGACACCAGTGCTACTTAACTTGATGTCCAAGAGCTTTGGCTCAGGCAAAGTAGGCAGTCTGACCATAGCAATTTCACAACCACCAGTGGTCTGCTTCCCAGAGATGCTGCCTGGGAATTAAACCCGAACCTTTTCTTCTTCCTGGAATTAAACCTGAACAAATAAGATTTATGTTTTCTCCATTTTCAAACAAGCAAAGACATTTCAAAGTAATTGTCGTAATTTCAGTCATTTATTCAGAAACTGGAAGAAAATCATAATTTAAGTAATACATGTCTACATATACATTCAAATAGATGACTTGATCTGACTTTTCTTAAAAAAAAAAAAAAAAGGAAAAAATCCTAAAAAAAAAAATATTCTTCCCAAAACATAATATCTAAAGTTAACAGTTTGTGTTAAGGACCCAGCAGAGATCATTTTATTTAGCCTAACTTCTGCAGAGTAATTGAGTTTACTTAGTAATAAACCTATAGGTTATGATACTTAAGTCAATATATAGGTCATAAATATATATAGGTCAAAATACTCACCAAGGAACAATAAATGCATGCCGCTTCTGTTAGCTGATCCTTTAGAAGCTGTCTTGTCCTTTCAGGTTTGGATCTTCTGGTTTTCAATTGAATTGTTCCATTTTATCTGAGATGTAAAATTCTTTGAAACGAAAATCCTAAATCATTACCTCTTGACAGCTTCAAAGGATTGATAGCCCACTTTGAATCTCTTTGAAGTGGTTATTTCAAATTAAAAAATAAGTTACACTGAAATAAGACAATTACACTTTGAGCAATAGACATCTTTTTTCCTTCTGAGAGGTTTCCTGGTCCATGAGCATCTCTGAAGTGTATATTGTTCACCAATTGTACCTCAGAATTTAACCAGCAGCAAACACTCCCTTGTAATGTAGAGATATAGTCTGATATTTTAATAGTCAAAGGGGAATTACAATTAGTTTTAGTCACTGTGTACAACTTTTTCCAAATAACCAAATTAATTTGAGATCAGCTATTACAGGAATATCAACAAAAAGATGTCTTCTAATTCCTAACTTCATTTTATACTACAAATTATAGGATTATTTCAGCTAAAAAAAGTGCAACGGTTCCTCGCCCCTCATTTTCCAGAGGGAATGAGCTGCTCATTTTGATGACTTCTTTACTTAACCAACAAACAACACCCAAAATTCAAGATTAATAAGTCCTATATTGCTTAAATTCATACTCAGGGCAAGAGGGGCTGTTTCTGAAGCTTATACATCAAAACATATTCCTCTAGTTTTCAGCCCTAGAATCTCAGGGCTGAATTTTTGTGTTCTTGATTTTATTTCAATAAAATGGTACATGAAAGATTGTGACTAGCTTAGATTTACAGGCTGTGTTCTTCTACTCCTCTCCTTTATGTCTTGATTTGTTTTAGCCCATTTTTATTTATAAATTAAAGAGTAAGGTGGAAATAAGTATAGTAAAGTAAAATCTAAAGCAAAGATTTTTTTTAAACAGTTGATAACCTTTAAATAAATAAACAACATTTCATTTTAAAAGTTCAGTGTTATGATAATTTTTCCAGATTGTCATGATCCAGGCATACAGGGGAAAGTAATTATGTATCTAAGAGATAAATGGAGTTGAAGGGGTGTTTCTTCCCTTTTCCCATAGCACTCGTGGAATCCTAAATATAGCAAACATTCTGTTAATTGAAATCACTGATCATTCCTGACTGATATCCATTTTCAAAGCTTCCTTGCTGCAATGACATTTTCAGTGTGTTTCAAAGAGTTGTCAGACTTGGGTGGACTGTAGAACTGCTATCAAAGTAAGAACAGACAAGTCATCTTTCCCACGTAAGCTACATGCTTGGTTCAAAATAGTTATTTCCATCTGATTTGCAAGTGTATACCATTGGAAGGTTAGACTCATGACTTTCATGGCTGGCAAAAAACCACAAGAGAAAGTTAGACCCTGTATCAGGAGAACTCATGCCTCCTTAAGAGGAGGTAAGCAGCTGGCAAACATCAAATATACTATGATCTGGCCTTTACTTGAGAAACATTATCTTGACGGTATATAAACTATCTTTACAACCCACTCTCTAGCATTCCCTTTCAGGGGAAATTCCTGGAGAAGATGACAAAATAAAAGCTGTTCAGGAGGTGTTTCATAATTCATCCTCCAAGTGGAGTAAAAGGAAAAAAAACCTCACTAGTCTGATTCTTGATCCCACATACTTTGGTATAATTAAGTGTAACAGTATTGAGATTACTCAAATTACTCCACTAAGAACCCTGCAGATCAAGATCAAAATAAGATTCAGTGTATCTTAGTCCATTTTTGCTGGTGTTAGTAATGTTAATCCATTTATTCAGGTTCCTGCTGGTTTGGTTTTTTTTTGAATTGGAAACTGATTTACTGAAACAAAACACAATTTATTTCTAGCTGTTAAAATAGTAACATCTAGGTAGAACACGAGGAATATTTTTTATTAAGCGTGATAAGGGAAATGCTTTATCAAGTGAGCTGATGCCCAAATAATGATATCCAAATGCTGATCTTGCTATTCTTTCCAATAGTGACAGTAACGACTAACATAAAATGTCAGCTCAAGATGAATAGCATGAAAGTCAAAGGAAAAGGAATCCCATAGCAACATAGAAAACTTAACATCACTTACAGCATGATGGCTAAAAATGAACAAGAAGCAGGGGATGACATGAAGAAATGCCTTCATATTTCATTGTTTTTCCTCTTCCATACAAAAACACAAGCACTGCTATGTGAATTCAAACTTTGGCTTGAAAAAATTGGTAAGCACACTAAGTGTGTGAGCAAAATATTTCTGTCAAGACATGAAACACGGACGCTTCTGGTAATTTTTGTGGGATCCACCTTGTCTTTTTATTTGAAAAAAATCCATTAGGAGATCCTATGGAAACACACATAATTTTAGGACTAATCAAACTGAACTTCAAACAATGACGCTCAATTATTTTAAGCATGTTCAGTGGAGCTGGCAGAGAGAGGGAGATCTGAGGGTACTAAAAGCTTCTTGTAAATATAATGCTATCAAAAGGGAAGGAATCTGGAGGTTCTTTCTTTGCCCCTAATGGAATACCATTTATTTTCTGAGTGTTATAGACAGAAATAACGTATCTCTGGATGTCATACAAATACTTCTGAAAAACAAATCTCTGCTTACTCTGCTTGTAATCCAGAGTATGGAGAGAGGACAGGAGTTAAAACAGCACAAGTTTCAAGGTCACTAGGCCAAAAATCTCTGCTTATGTGTATGAAAGGGTCACTGACCTCAGTGTACTGAAACCATTTAACACTTGGTGAGGGTCTGCCCTGTGTTGTGCGTTCAGTCTGATTTGTAAAAAGGCACACCTGTGGCTTCAGCTGTTTCAGGTTTCCTCTCACTAGGGGTTTTTTCTTAGTTTTCAAGCCAAAATTGGAAGGCCTCTCAGACTGACAGGATGGATGATAAACAGTAGCTTTTCTGGTTACCAGAAAACTCTTCTCAGTTGAAGGAATTTCAAGATATAACATGA
This sequence comes from Pterocles gutturalis, assembly GCF_000699245.1. Taxonomy (NCBI): domain Eukaryota; kingdom Metazoa; phylum Chordata; class Aves; order Pterocliformes; family Pteroclidae; genus Pterocles; species Pterocles gutturalis. The sequence continues at coordinate 26,201 of NW_010097568.1, forward strand.
TAATTTCCAGTGTGAGGTGTGGGCAGATCGTGTTGCCATCCTTTATTGCTGCAGGTCATTCTTCTCATTCCGCTGCCTTTTACATAGTCCGTAGTTTTCATTAGCTCTGTCTAGGTGCTGTTGGAACATGATCAAATCTTTCACGAAGACTCAAAATTTTCTCCCCTCTGAAATTGTCACCTCACATATCTGGATTACCTGGCAAGTAAATAAAACAAGGACACGTGTGTCTAAAAGGACAGGTTTGCAGAGCTTTCCTAGCTCTGGCTCTGCTGATAGACAGCACTACTCATTAGTCACAGACTCACTTTTCTCCTCCTTTGCTTCTTTCTACTTTAGCTCAGCTCTGTCTCAAATATTATATAAAAAACGTGTTCAGGTGTCTGCCTTGTGTGCTGCCAATCCTACAAGCACACAGATTGCAAATGCTTCAGAAAACCTACAGCAAGTAGGTAATAGAGAGAACATAGTTAACTCATTTCAGTAAATGTAGGACTGTTTTCCATGATACTCATTTAGTTCTTGATGTCTGTCTCATATGAAATAGCTCCTGAAATAGCTATCTCATTTCCTTTAGGAGACACATTCCTAAACTGATACATATTACGCTGTTAATATTTTCCTAATATCCAGCCTATATATTTTTAATTAATTTGATCCTATTACTAGTGGATACATCCCTCCATACTATACCTTCTCTTTTTGTACACATTTGGCAAATATCTAGAGACAGTTTAGACCAAATCCTCACTAAAACCATGCTGATTTAAACCAAATGAGTATCTGGCTCTTTATGTCTACTAAAGCAATCACTTTAAATTTTTCCACAGAGCTTAGTCTCTACAGATCTCTGCTCTCTTGCTGCTATTTTCTTGACCATTTTAATGTTTTTTAAAATATTTTAAAATATTTTGTTTTATTTTATTTTAATTTAGTTTATTTTTTTTGCGAGTAATAAGAAACCAAGAATTAAAAGTACTAGTCCATATATGCTAACTCTTTAGTACTTTTGGTACTAAGGAATGGAACTTTCCTCTCTCTGTTCTATTGATGTGACACCTCCCTTAACATAAGATACCCTACATTTTTTTAGCTGCTATTTTGCATATCTTAACCTTGTCCGTTTTTAGAACTCTAAGAGTTATTTTTAAGTATTTTTTCTTCTGTATTTCTCTTTCTTTTGAATAGTTGTTGTTTGGAAAACTTTTACCTCCCATGTACAATAAAACAAAACATAACTTTTTTCTGCTCTCACTTGTAGTTTTTTCTCAGGTGGGGAACATGTGAATTCACAAACCTGGGGCAAATCAAGATTTACACAAGAGTTGGAGCATGCATGGTGTAATGTCGCCATGCTGAAACAGTAACTGGGATATGACTCTTGATGTATAGATCTAAATTTGGTATTCTTTAAAATGTGTTCTTTCCATTAGTGTTAAACATATATCTCACACTTTGAGTGCAGATTGCTCAGTTGTACCCAGTAATCCTGCAATGAAATTACATCCAGATATAGGGCAAAGGACTTTGCCTCTCCCTGTGTATACGATAAATGCTTACCAATCCCTGTGACAGCTAGCTCGAAATTTTAGTAATTTCTTTTGTTTAAATATTTCTGGTTTTTGTTTTATCCCATTAAGCAATAGTCAGTTGATTTTTAACAGACTTCATGACTCACTCTATGTAATGTTATCCATTTGTTTTTCTTCTAAAGCAACGTATATTGTTTCACATACTTAGTGCATAGAGTATCTCTGACTTTTTTTTTTTTACCAGTCCAGCCTTACTCTTAAGTTTAGAATTTCTGGTCCTGTTCAGCTGACTCTTATGTCCTTGAGATATCTGGCAAAGACCTCAGGTACAACCTAAGTCACTTAAGGCATAACATGATCTTAGCCCGAGCAGCTCTGACTGGCAAGACCATCAAAATAGCTATTAGTGTAATTGGTCCTGAAACACACTTGTGAATCTCATCCTTGGTTGTGTAATAACTGTAAGTTTTAAGCTTGGCTATATCTCCTGGGGGAGAAGAGTGTTGGACACTAGATCCCTGCAGGAATATTAACTTCCAGGTAACATCCCTGGGGTAGAGATATGTTCTTATGAATTTCCCTGAATCTTCCAGGACTTTGGAAGCTGCTCCAGGATCAGAGTTCTCAGCTTCTCAGAAATGTAGAAAGAAATTGAATTTTATTGAAGTAATAGAGCAAGGACTAAAAAAGGAGGACAATATGATTGGGAGGAAAAATATGTAACTCAGGAGCCTTGAGAAAGAGCTCAGATAAGTCATTTGGGTTTCTGGGAAGGTGAGGGAAAACCAGGAAACTTCAAAAGGAGTTTCAAGGAAGAGGGAGACTGGTAGAACTTAGTAGCAATTTAAGGGACTGCAAAGAAATTAAAAGCTATTTGAATCACTGAGAATTCTTTGTTGTTCTTCCCCACTCTGCTTTACCATTGCCCCCTCCAATTCCCCAGTTTCATATGGAAACTGGATTTTAACTTACACAGAGTTTTCTTTGCAAGACCCACTCTCTCTTTGAAGTATCCCTTTATTCACCATACCTTCACTTTCTGGAGTGACACAGGGAGGCCAGATGTAGAGAGGAGGACTGGGATATGCTCTAACTGAACAGAAGAGAAAGAGACAGAGAAAGGGACAGAAGTTTCTGCTCCTGAGGTTGCAAGTCCTGAAGAGAGAGGATGAGCCTCCATATGGGGTTGCATCCTCACAAACACAGCCGTGATTTCACAGCTGTTGACAGTGACAACAGGAGCAGCTCTTGGGGAGCAAGGATTGGCTCTTTGGATCAGAGGTGATTTGAGCAGCCAGTGGAAAGAAATGACAACCTATTTTCTTATTGACATGGACTGTTCTCCTGACACAGAAATTGAACATTAAATGCAAAAAACTTATAGTATCTTAATTTTTATTCTTATCTACAGTGAAAATTTTTAAAGCATTGTAGCCTAAACCCTAGATTCGTTATATGAAAACTATTTGACTCATAACCTTAAGAAATGGCATATAAATGATGCAAGAATAAATACCCACAAAATAGGTCGTTGATCAGCAGAGCATAGAGGACATTTGAAGTTAGTTTGAGGGCCTCTGCTTTTACAAATACCAGGTAATGTTTATCTTGTATTTCAGAGACATGCAATGATAACAATGTTTGAAGATGTAAATAACTGAAAAAAGACTTGCAAATAGCAATCGAATACTGACAGTGTTTAGCTTTCCTGCCTTTAATGTGTCTGGGGCTGCATTTAACTAGCTTTGCCACCTCTGTTTATGTTGTACTCAGTGCTGCCCAGCACTGCTAAATTTCTCGTTATATTCACAGTTTTTGCTGTGATGTTCTTCCAGTATGATTGATCTCATTGTTGCAGCCTGTATGGAAGGAATCATACAGTTCTGTTTATGTTTCACAGCTCGGTAGTCATAGTTATTGTAACTGCAGGGTGAAGGTTTAGGAACAATTCTGAGAAAAATTTTTTTTTTTTAAGCTTTGCTGCATTGTTAACTCATCTGTCTAATTCTTATACACAGTTTGCAAGGTGTTGTAATTGAGAAGTGACCAGCCAAATGACTAAATATATATCTGAAGATAATCTCAGGCATAGAAACCACAGGACTCAAAGGTCATTCCTCTGTTAGACATCCAGCCCTGCTACTGCAAGCGACTGCTTTAAATCTTCCTTTTTCTTCAGCATTCTCCTAGACTATTCATTCACAGTCTGCTTAGGTAATCTTCCTCTTTACTACCACATTTCCACACTGTTTATTATTTCAAATTGCCTGAAGAAATTTTGGTAAAAAGAGCACCACTGCATATGTCCATTCTTAGAATCATAAATGCTTTTAGTTCCCTGTCTCTGAGGAAGTATTTTGCCTGCAGCATTTCTAAGTCACAGAGGTCATGAAAAAAGTTTTTTTCACACTGAACTATTCAGTTCAAGCAAGATTAAAACACACACTCACAAAAACAAACCTCATTCTCCATCTGCAATGATCAGCTTCATTGAGTATTTCACAAGCTTCCTCATTTCCTATTCAGTAAGAGCCAATTATCGTTAATCTACTGAGTTGAAAGTCACCTCACATACTTACAAGTCTTCTGATCCTCTGAGTTATAAACAGCTTTACTCATTTTCTAACATCATCCCTTGTGAAGTAACAAAGATGTTCTGTACTGGCAGACCTTTCTACTTCATATTTATATTATTCTGTTAATAAGGATATATATTTGAAAAATAAACTAATTTAGCTGAGTCAATAATAACTGCTTTGGTTTTTGTTACAGGCTGAATCCTTCACTTATGTAAATTTTTGTAACAGAATAAAAACAATAGGTGAAAAATATAGTGTCAAGCAATTAGAATCCCATTTAATGTTTTGGTTTGATTTGGGTTGTTTTGGTTTTGGTTTGTTTTTTTAAAAAAACTCTGGATTCAAGACAGAGATCACGAAATCCATTATCCATGTGGTGGTTGTTTCAATGTAAAGATTCATGGGTGCGAGAGCAGGGAGGGAAATTCCATCTGCTTAGAAAATTTCCATTAGTTTCATGACTAATTTTTCCTGGGCATCCTTTACTCTCATTTCTCTTATTGCTTTTGTAAATTTGAAGCAGAAAGATAGACACAATTCCCCCAGTGTCTGGCAAAACAAGTCTTTCGTAAGTTCCTAAAAGTTCCTGAAGGCCTAACAAGAGGAACTTACAATGGAATTTCACTGGAAGAGTTCCTACAAAGGCAAGCAAAAAGTGCAAATAGTATTTCTGCTTAGCAATTACTAATTTAAAAATAAAATATTTACCAAGGAATACACTGAATAAAAAAATAAAAGAGTTGTTGTCTTTAAAATGTGTTTTAATTGACTATAGACAGTCAAAATGTTAAAAAAAATAAAAAGAGAGACAAAACATTTATTTATTTTAGCCTTTTGTTTTATATCATATCAGAAAAAAATAATAATTAATCAATTTTAATATTAACTTTAGTGAAGGACAATGCAACTATTTGTTTCTAAATCATTAAAAGATCTTGGGCAAGGGATGCACTAACAGGTTTCAGGTTGTTTGAATCAAATCCAGAGATTAATTACAATTACCTATTGAAGATCTAATTTAGTAACTCTGCTCACATCCTGTTCATGTAACAAATCTTGTTCATGTATGCAATGCACACATGCTTCTGGAAAAAGTTAAAAGAGAATAAAACTACTTCCTCCATAAAACTTTAGGCTTGCCATTACTGCAAAGGGTGTACTGCTTCTTTTGAATGTGGTATTTCTGTTATGACAAGGTTTCTGCCTGCATTTCCTGTTGCTTTTTCTGTGGGTGCTTCTGCTATTGCTGGTCCCTGGGGCCATGAAGTGTGTGAGAGTCAGAGCCTTATTCTCAGGGGCTATAAACAGCCTGATTTCAGTGCTCAAGAAAGTGGACGGCTGTTGGAAAAAGTCACTAAACACTTCCAAATGCTACCCATTAATGTGTTTGGTGGATTGTGCTGATTATGGAACACAGAAGGAAATCCTGTATCTCATCAGTTCAATACTGCAGGCTCAGTGGTCACTCAGTCTGGCTTGGATAACAGCAAGCTGCCAAGAGTTTAGAGGCTGGCAAGTCTATTTTCTTATTCATCTCAAAATTAACATGACATCTATCCCATTTGTCAGTTCCCTGATAGTTTCAGTTTAAAGTGCTGTTACTATGTCTCTCTAACTTCTTCATTATAATATTAATTCTTATCACCAAAATCTTTATTTATGTATGTAGACATGAAATTCAGAATAATATTATTATTCTTACTTCCTGCAATAATTTTACTTTGTTAAAGGTCAAAGATTTACTGTCTTCTAAGCGGGACACCGCTGGGCATGATGTCACAACATGCTCATCTGAATTCTCAGTTTTCTTTACTGGAAACTTTTCATGAAGTCTGAAACTGTGGCTAACCTGTATGGTCATAATGGATTTCCTATAATGGTGCAGAATTTAACCTCCATAACTTTGTTTTTCCATTTGCTTCTGTAGATGTTTAGATATCCATCATGTTTTTAATGTTCACAACCATAGGTTAAAGTGGAAATGTTAGAAATGTTAGAGTTTAAAGATTTATGCGTTATTCTTTGAACTCAAAATCTTTTGAAATTGGTGTGTGAAGCTGTCAGCAAGCTAATTTGTGATGTTATTTCATTCTGACTTTTCACATTGTGTATTGATTCACCTCTTGGTCTTACATGTTGCTTCCATAACACGTGAGTGGAGAATTGCAGGGATTCTTGTTTTTTTCAAGATAAATTACTAAAATCATCCTTTTGGAACAATGAACAGCCTTTGGATCTCTGTTTTCATTCTGGTTTAACTGCTTTTTGAAAGGATCCCATCAACCATAAAACTAAATTCTCCCATGTACTGTAAAACCATGAAATGTCTGGGCTATATCTGTGCTTTTTCTCATCATTAAGTCAATGGAAATGCCAAACTGAAGGAATTCAACCCTATTTGAAAAGAACAACATAGTAAAAAGAGAACTGCTGCGCAGTTTAAAATAACAACTAAGCATTTTTACTTAGACTGTGCAAAGTACATATTGATATAAAGGCTTGATGCTGTTAAATATTTTTACTGGCATTCTGCAACACTTCACGCAGTACGAAACTTCAAGAAAATTAGACTCCACTTGGTCTGGCATCTAAGCACATCAGTGGTCTAACCACAATCACATTTTTTTGTAGGCATCCTGGAAAAAGAGAATTTTAAGTAACATTTTGGAGGTGGATAAAGAAGTGGCATTGTGGGAACACTTCCTACACATCAAGAGGTAGCAAGAAATAAAATACCAAGACTTTTGTTTGGAAAAAAAGTGTCATTCAGCCAGTGGAGAAATGTCACAATGGAAGAGAGGCCAGATTCTGAACGGTAGAGAGATAGGCAGTGTGGGGCTGGCACAGGAAGATCTCAAAAGTAAACACTAATTACTTTTGCAAGATAAGATAATCAGCAGACTGTCAATGAAATGATGTAAAGAAGTTAAGGTTTTGAAGCAGGAATATTTTGACAAAGAGATGCGAGCATGCTCCAGTCTCCTCTGGGACCAATTTCAATTTCCTGTAACGCAACATAAGGTTTAGATCTTT
>NW_010097568.1:33356-100018 GCF_000699245.1 Pterocles gutturalis
AAATAAATAAACATATAAATAAACAGATAAATGGTAAAAAAAAACTCTATCAGAAACTGATGAACATCTCCGCTGTGTTCAGCCCAAGTGCCTCACTAATCAAGACTACGTAGTTGAAGGAAGATAGCATTACTTAAATTCCTTCTGGTAGAACCAAGGAGAAGAGGAGAAAAGGGAAGTAATTTAAGTGGTGTGAGTTTTATCCAACCTTGATTTTCAAGCCTAGACTGGAAAAAAACAGGATTAGGAGGATCCTACTCGTACCTTCTAGTCCTTCTTTGGACAAGATATTGAACTCGGTGACACTGGGAGATCTTCTCCAGTCTGAATTACCCAAGGGACAAAGAAGGGGTTGAACCAGTTAGGTTTCTTCCCAGGAGTGAACCAGGAAGTGTATCTAGCCCATTGAGGTACACGGCACTTATGCATCTCCCTTCCAAACAATCCCTTTAATATCTAAAAGTTCCAAAATGGAAATGTTATTACCCTCAGTAGAATCTCAGTGTGCAATTTGTCATACTCTGATTTTAAGACAGATCTTACTATTTTCTGTGATGCACTGTCATGATGAGTCATATTAGACAACCTAATTTTCCTTCTGTTTTTTTTCTTTATATGCAAAGTTTGTACACTTACAAGCATACAAAAAGTTTGCATACATACAAAACAGAAAAGGATGTATGTGTATAAAGAGGGCCTGCTTGAATTAAAACAAAACAGAACAAAAACAAACCCCTAAGCTCTAACATTTAATGTCAGAAAAAGACTATTTTTAAAACCACTTCATGCCATTTGTTTATTGTATAAAAATTTGCTGATCAGACACTGCTATATGAATATATAGTGTCCAAATTAAGAGAAGGAAAATAAATTTTATTTCAGGATTTTTGACAGAATAATTTTGGACTATATTAATATCGACACCCTAACATGTCGCTACATTTACCTATGTAAGTAACGTATTACACGATAACTGAAATGACATCATTCATATATAAAAGTTTATTATTTTTCATCAGAATGCATTTTAACACATTATACATTTTCAACTGATAGCCCTTCTAAAAAATCTTAATAAACTTCAGTGATCACCAGGAGATCATTCTACGTTTTTTAGCGAGGATGAATTAATTTTGTCTGGAAGGTAGATGTGTTGCTTTTGCATGTTGTAGATCATAGACCAAAAAAAGCCAACAAGGAATAGATGCGTTTTGCAGACTAATTAATAATGGTCTTTAAAACTAACAAAAAATGATTTTTTTTTTTCTAGAATACTAACACCTTAATGACAAGAATTCCCCCTTACAAGTTAAACTTTTAAGTCAATGAGTTTAAAGCTAATTCAAAATTGGTGGTTTTGGTATTAGAGGTCTAGGCAAGGAAAATGGATCATAGTTTTGTCTGCTTCACTCGGGGACAGGGATACAGAAATGACTACTACTTATCAACAATACTTTATAACCTGCTGTCAGATATTACACAATATAAATATTGGTACATGACCTGCCCTTTCTCCAAATAGTTAAATTTAGATAGTTATAGCATACAGTGATTTGAATGTACTTGAAGGCTTCACCTAAAGCAGTGTCTCATACAGTGGTTAAGGTTAAAAACAGCGAAGGAGTTTTCATCAAAGTGCAATGCACATCTGAGAGGAACAACTGTGATCCCTAAGGCAGCTGCACCACGCACTGAAGCAAGTTGCTGCATCAGTGGGATTAAAATAGTGAAACTTACTTTCTTTCTGATATCAACTCTTTCTCTTTTGATCCTATCACCAAAGCAACTTTACCTCTACATATTATCTTCTCTCTGTCAGTCTACTAGACTATTTCTAGTCTAAGGTATATGCTAATTAGTCAATTGCATACTTGATGGCTGAATTCTGCCTAATTTTCCCTCAGTGGGTTCAGTTGTGTGCAACTCCCTCGCCCCTCCTCACATTTTCATAACATTTAAAGAGTATGTGCTATTAGACTCTACCTTTCTTAGAAGTATGACTACAAGTGGTGAGGTCGTTCAAAAGCTGCTAGGAGAACAGAGGGACTAGCTCACAGACTGAAAGACAGACAGACCTATGATTGCGTTTCTGGGCACTAACCCAGGGTAAGAGCCAAGATGCATCAGGTCCCCAGGGCTTCAATGAGCTTCTAAGAGAGCAAAATTATGCAGTCTTACAGTTCTGTAGTATTCTTTTCAGTGCTATATTCCAGTTTTATCACAGCATTTCTTGTGCTGCTATTTGGCAAGAACACCCTTGCTAGGGAAAATGTGGTGTGATGTTATCACACTATCACAAGCTTTAACACATTAACACCAAGTACAGTGGTAGATTTATGCATGTATGTTCATACTCTTTATATCTGCAGGCTGAATTCCAGCCAAATTATTTCCACCCAGGTTACGATTTCTACAAGTAGGAAGGAAAAAACTAATAATGTTTATTCTCTGAAGAGGAGACTACAAGTGGATTGTCGTTACCTTAATAATGCCAGTCTAGGTGATGCTTAGGTTAGCTCAGAAGGGAAATAAGTTACCTCAATGTAAAGTAACACTTTCTCTGACACATCCTATCATTCAGTGCATAATCCATTCTATTCATTTTGATTATGTGGATTTTGAGGGAAAATAAGAAAGCATAAGCAAAGATATTATCTTGCTACTCATATTATCAAAATAATCATTAACCAATGTGGCCCAGTCACTTCCTTGCTATTATGGAGACAGAAGATCAGTAGGACATAAAAGTAGAGTTATAAGAAGTGGCTTTTTGCCACTTTTTCAGAGATTATCCCCAGGAAGAATATTTAGATTTAGACTTCACGTGTTTATGTGTTGTAAGCAGAAATTTGAATAAGTTTTTAGATTGCTGTTGACAGCTTTCTTTATAGAAATGGGGAATTTTTCAGTGTAATACTTCACATCACAAAATGACAACCCAGTAGGGAATGCAGACCAAACCAAAACATCTTACTTTTTTTTTTTTTTTTAATCTCCTAGTTTCAATAAAACTTTCATATAGAAAGATAGCTCAGACCAAGCTGGATTTTAAAAACAAAAATAGACAGAACACAAGCTCCTAGAATAATGAAGAGTGTTGTAGATGGGTCACTCACCTAGGAACAAGGAGATTAATCTTTTAAATTACTGCTCTGTGGAAGTCACTTCAAGGATTTGAATCTTCTTGTTGTTCTTTGTAGGGGAATACCCTAGTCACTGAGCTATTAGCTGTGTTCTCTCTGTCACTATTGATGGAGATGTCCTTTTATGTGCATATAATTAAAGATTTATTGAGACAAAAGGTACATTTCCATGCATTCATTTGTGTAAATTCAATTTTAAAAGCTCCATCTAGAAAATTCACAGCTGACTCTGCATTGATGACCATCAACCTAGCAACTTCCCCCATTTAAATAATTTTTCATTACCTCCACCTTCACTGAAGGCTCTATTATGTGTTGCTGCCATGCTGTATTGCCATCAGGGGTAACTGAGTTGAAACAGTGAACAAAAACTCATGAGGGTGCACAGAAAAAGTATATAGGCCTGCCTCTAAAAACAATGCCGATATTCAATATAACCTCACTTACAGGGTTATATAAAGCATATTGTGGTCTGCTCAGCTGAGGAAGGATTCATTCTGTCAGACTATAGTCACCTAAAAATCAAACTTCCAGGTACTAAATTACTTCACGTGTAAAAAAGGAGAAAAACATACAAATAAAAACATTGGGAAGTATTGATATTCCAGAGTGATACACGAAATCAATTAGAAGGAACTGATCTAATATTCTTTGACTAGGCAGTGATTGACACTTTCAAAGAAATCCCAAGAGATACTATTATCAACAACTATGGAGCAAATGATTGTAAAATAAGTTTCTTCACTGCTTGGGAGTTGCTTTGCAGCTTAAAATGTGAGAGCTTTCTTTTTCAGTTAACAAATGTAAAGAGTTTAAATTCAGCAGTCAGAATATTTTATTTCCATCTAAAATATTAAACTCTCTATTTCACGTACATTTTCACATTTTATATCCTCAAAAAGCCTTTAACATTCCAAAAACCATCTCACTCTAGACAAAATTAAAAAACAAATATTGTAATATTGTGACTGCTGAATTGGCAGAATTTCACATTTTTAGGCAGATCTATCTATAAGATTCTGGTTTTATACTATCTATTAAACTGGCTGTTTCCTTGATTCCTATAAGAGCTTAGCCATGGGCAGAATGTGAAGATGTGAGGCACAGATAATGAATATATATTTAGAATACATGCATTTCATAAATGAGAATCTAAATCCTAAAGCACATTTTTTAAGCACCTTAAAAATAATTAACAACATTTTGAATAGTCCCAATCATGCATACCCCCATTTGGCCTTATTAATCTTAAGAACTGTAGGGGTCCTATAATTTCACTAAAGCATTTGCAGAAGTATATGTTCAATATAGTATATTTCTTTTAATTTATATGTCTTTATGTTTGTAAAATATTTTGCTAACACCTTATGCTCTGGTATGATTCCCATTATAATTAACATATTTTTTTTTTAAACTAGTTAATTATAGAACAACTATGTCCTATTTTGGATGCAGTTCAAGTGTTCCATTAGTTTCAGAAGATGTCTTTGTTACTTCTATAAATTTGTCCATTTCCACTGTTGACATTACATAATCTAGATGATATTTGATTCAAAGATGTAGCTTTCAGTTCCAAAATTCCATTTCCCTCATTTGTAACAGATTTCTTCTTCTCTTGTACAATTTATTTGGTGTTATTTTGTTTGTAAAGATTGAATTTTTAACTCCGTGTTTGCATGCAACATGGCATTGCTGAACATGACATTGTTGTTTACAACTGTGGAAAATCTTTTGAGAAATGTGGATGTCATCAGTAGGCTGGCATGTGACCATTTTCAGTGAAAATAATTCCCGTTTATACCAGTAAAGTAAAATGTAGGCTAGTAGTTCTGGTGATTGTTTTTTTTCCAGTCTCCTTTTCCTCCTTATTCTCTTCTTTTTTTGTGTGTTGTGTCATTTTTTTGGAAGTAACAGTGCCATATTTTAATTTAAAAAGTTGATGGAAATGTTGTAAGCTTGCTTTTGAAACAGTGACTCGTTGTAAATTATAACTGCTGTCAGCAACCCACATTCTTTGCCAATAAATTTCATATGGAGTATTGCTGGTTTGATACTCAGCTTCACAATAATATCTGTCCTGGTTTCGGCTGGAACAGAGTTAACTTTATTCATAGTAGTTAGTAAGAGGCTATGTTTTGGGTTTTTACTGAAAAGGCTGATGACATACTGATGTTTATGGTTGTTGACAGGACAGTCAAGGACTTTTTGGCTTCTCGTGTTTGCCAGGGTGTGCAGGTGCAGGAGAAGCTGGGGGGGAGCACAGCCCCAATTACTGGTTTAGGATTCGGCCTTCGGTTTAAGACTGAGACACAAATTGGTCAATGATATATTCTATATCATGCACACTGTGTCCAGTGTATTCTGAGGGGCTATCTGGAAGTTTGCTTTCCCTCTGGGTCAAAGTTTGCATTTTCTCTGTGTTGCCCCTCTCACATTCCCTGAGGGGTGGGGAAGGTGAGCAAGCATCTGCATGGTATTCGGTTGCCAGCCAAGTCAAAACACAACATGTCCAAAAAAACTGATAATGCAGTCAACAAAAACATTTAAAACACCTCTTCAAAATAAATCTCTGGTTTGGACTATTTGTGTTCATTGGACGGAAGGTAGAAATTTGGAGACCATATTACCATTTCATTCTGTATTAATCCAGCACCCAAAGACATCATTTATAAATCAGGCATTGCTGTGCAAAGCACTGCACGGAGACTTCACTTACATATTGTTCATTGTATCTAGAAAAACTAGACTATTTCCATACATACAGTGTATGTAACGTACAATAGAAGTCCATTACACTGAATGATGGATAAGCACACATGATGGGTTAGCCCTTGGCTAGGAGCCAAACCACACACCCACTCACGCAATTCCCCCCCCCACCCGAGGATAGGGGAGAGAATTAAGGGGGTAAAGGGAAAAAAGGACTCGTGGGTTGAGATAAGGACAGTTTAATAACTAATACAATAATATTGAAAATAATACTACATACAAATATACAAATGAGTGCTACACAGTGGTATTGCCCCCCCACCCAATGACCAAGGCTCAGCCTGTTCCTGGCGAATGATCCCGGAGCAGGGAGAGTCCTGAAATCGCACTCATGGAACGGAGAGAACAGTCCGAGCGTCCCAGACCGAGAGCTGACCGGGGTGGGGGGGGAAGGCCTTGGGAGAGTGACCACCTGGAGCAAGATGACCAGGAGCAAAAGAGATCCGGAAGCAAAAGGGCCGATCTTCTGGAGGGTCCTCACCTATATACTGGGCATGACGTGTGTGTTATGGAATAGATTATTGGCCACTCTGGGTCTCAGTCCTGAACCTAAGATCAAATCCTGGGCTAGTAACTGGGGCTGTGCTCCCTCCTAGCTTCCCCGGTCTCCCGACCTTGGCAGTGGCATAAACATCACTTCTTATCAGCTTTCCTCTGAGCACAAATCCAAAACACAGCCTCTTGCTAGCTATTATGAAGAAAGTTAACTCTGTCTCAGTTTAACCCAGGACAGCACAAATTAAGCATATGGATATGATAGTATTCTGTACTGATTTTGTCTGAGATAGAGTTAGTTTTCTTCACAGTAGATTGCATTTTTCATACAAGTGGCTATGTTTTTGATGTGTGACCAATGTTTTAGCTATTGCTGAACAGTGCTTACACACCATCAAGGCCTTTTCTATTTCTCAAACTGTCCCACCAGCAACCAAAGGGACATTCCATAACTTGGCATTTTATTCAGCAATAAAACTGGTGGAAAGAAGGAGGAAGGGGGGAAGTTCAGGGTTATGGCGTTTGTCTTCCAAAGTAACTGTGAAGCATAAAGAAGTGCTGCTTTCTGAAAAATGGTTAAACATCTGCCTGTCAATGGTGAGCAGTAAATTAATTCCTTATTTTGCCTTGCTTGCCTATGCAGCTTTGTTTTACCTATTTCACAGTCTCTATTTCAACACATGAGTTTTCTCACTCTTACCCTTCCAGTTCTCTCCCCCATCCCACTGGGGTGGAATGAGTGAGCATCTGTGTGTTACTGAACTGCCTACCAGGGTTAACCCACAACATACCCATATTCACAAACAAGGAGGAACTCATTGACGATGAGAAGGCTGAAGGCAGCCTTGGCTGCAGTGACCACGAGAGTCAGGAGTTCATCATCCTGAGATGAGGGAGCAGGGCAAAAAGCAGGACCAGAGCACTGGACTTCAGGAGAGCAGACTTTGGCCTCTTCAAAGATTTGCTTGGAAGAATGCCATAGAAAAAAGTCCTGGAGGAAAGAGGGAACCAAGAAATCTGATTAATAGTGAAGGATCACCTCCAAGCTCAAGAGCAGTCCATCCCACCAAGTAGGAAGTGAGGCAAAAATGACAGGCGGCCTGAACGGAAGAACAAGGAGCTCCTGGGAAGACACAATAAGGAAGTACACAGAAGCAGGGACAAGTATCCTGGAAAGAATAGAGAGATTCTGTCTGAGAATGTAGCGATGAAGTTTGGAAAGCCAAAACCCAACTGGAATCCAATCTTCAGTGAAGTTAAAGACAAGAAGGCATTCTATAAGTCCATAAGTGACAAAAGGAAGACTAGGAAAAATATGAGCCCACTGCTGAATGGGGCAGGGGACCTGGTGACACAGGACATGAAGATGGCTGAGGTACTGGATCCCTTCTTTACCTCAGTCTTTACTATCCAGTTCAGCCTTCAGGAATCTCAGGCCCCAGAGGCCATCGGGAAAGTCTGGAACAAGAAGGACTTACCCACGGTGGAAGAGGATCAGGACAGGGAATACTTAAACCAACTGGATTTACATAATCCGTGAACCCTGATGGAATGCACCCACAAGTTCTGAGGGATCTGTCTGATATAATCTTGAGGCCACTCTCAATAATCTGTGAATAATCATGGTGACTGGGACAGGTGCCTGAGGACTGGAGGAAAGCAAATGTCACTCCTATCATCAAGAAGGGCAAGAAGGAGTATGCAGGGAACTACAGGCCAGTCAGTCTCCCCTGAGTCCCTGGGAAGGTGATAGAGTAACTAATCCTGGGAAACTTTCACAGGCACATGCAGGACAAGAAAATCATTATGAATTCACCAAGGAGAAGGCATGTTTGACCAACTTGATAAGCTTTGACAATGAAATGTCTGTCCTGGAAGACGAGTGGATATTATCTACCTGGACATCAGTAAAGCTTTTGACATTGTCTCCCATAAGATCCTCATAGACAAAATGGTGAAGTACAGACTGGGTGAACAAACAGTATAGGGGGATTAAAACAGCCTGAATAGCCAGGCTTAGATGGTGGTGATCAGTGGCACGAAGTCTAGTTGAAGGCCAGTTACTCTGCGTGCCTGCCTGCCTTCCTTCTCCCTTCCTGAAATTATTTGGTAAATGTGGAAGGTATTTGAAAATTATTTAATTCAAACTGAAGCTACAAAAATTATAATAATGAGTTTGTTAAGCATGAATAAGGTAGCAGAAGCCATCTGAATGGATGAGCAACCTAAGATAAATTTGGGGAAATGTCAGACACCTGTTTGATGAACAGATATTATACTTCTTCTGAAGTTCTGCAAAAATTAAATTATGGATCTGCTTTCAGTATAGGTTTAGAATATAGTTCAGACCTATTCTTATTTCATGATTCAGATGTTTATAAATATAAATTTTTCTGGTCTGAATAATAAAAACTCACAGATGTGACTTAGGAATTAAGAGAGATTGAAACACCAAACACCTGAGCTAGAACAAGAGGTGACCCAGCCATCATGTGTTTAACTGAGAGTATGAGCGAACTCAACAGAATTGTGTGTGAGCTCATCCTTTACAAAGTAATTCTGAACAATTTTTAAGACAGAAGATCAAACAAGTTTTGTGTCATCCTCTATAGTTTTTGTCCAGTCCCTTTTAAATATTCAAATAAAATCTTTAAAATCTACAAAATCCTGGCATGTTGTATTTGTATTTTTAATAATGTCTTGTTTTTGTGTATCCATCTGTACACCTGAAGCCAGACAAAAATTTCTATCATATTATTCTGTTTCAAAACGCAGTGTGTTACAAGCAGACACCAGACTCTCCAGTGGAGTTCTTAATGAGAGTCCCAGGCTTACTATTACCTATATCTTGTCTATCTTCATATCAGGTTAATTGGTTTCCTGTAATTTCCTGTGTGAAATAAAGAAACATCCTCATCAACAGGTGTCTGAGATCTAGTTTGTTTCTCTGCCTGATGCTTTCCACTGTTCTCAAAAATTGTGTACATTGTTCAAAAACAACAAAAAAAGTGTCGGCCTCTGTTATACTATTGTACCTTGGCAGCACCTTTCCCATTAGCACAATATTAGACAACTGCAGAAGGTTTAGTACAATTAAAATCCTGGCAAATAGAAGAAATGAGCAGAATTCATGTACAAATGAAAAAGAAATATAAAACCCAAAATAAACCAGGGACAGGCACTCATTGAGGTTACTGAGGGAATAAAACAAAATCCATTTTCAAAACTAATGAGAGATGCTACACTGCTGTCAGTCCTTGAGGCATGGGGCACAGAGAGAAAAGCTCACGTGAAGACTGCTAATAGCCATACACCATTCTGTCAGTGAAATTGATTAAAAAAATTGTTGAAGACAGCTCTCTCTCTCTGCCTTCTTCTCTTTCTCTCCTTCTCTCACACAAACATCTTTCATGTCTATATTGGCAAATTTCCTTAGTACAAATGTTTTGTCTTTGGATGGTTGAAGCAAGGATAAAAATGCAAAAAAAAAAAAAAGTAGGATTATATTCTAATGAGATGAAATTATGAGTATATATAAATGCATACACACATTGTATGATATAATGCTTCTACCCTTTTCTGGGTCAAGACTGAATTCAGCAACAGTTACATCAGATCTCCAGAAATTTAAAAAAATAAAAAAGCCTGTCTCTATAACTTTGATTTCTTTTACTCAAATGCAGAAGAAAACACGACGTCTATGTATATGAACTGTGTACACTTAACAAAACGTTAATGTATCATAAAATATATCTTATCTAAATCTCACCATCAAATTAGGGAGAATTTAAAATGCCGTCATAAGCAACTTCAGGTTCTTATTGCTTCACGTATCATGCAAAGTATTTTCACACCAAAAAAAGCAATATCTTAAATATAAAGAAAGAAATATGTATTTACAGAAGGCTAGCATACTAGACAGTATGACTTCTTCAAATATTTCTGTTCTTCCAGGTTCTATGTTCAGATTAACACCTTTTCTGAAGTACTTGTTGGATCACTTTTGTGAGTATTTGCCACCTTGCTTGCAGCAGATTTTGTTAATACATAGTGAGCACTAGAGAAATTGTCTTTTCAGCAGACCGTGTTTGGTTTTTGTCCTTATGAATATGGTGTTATCCAAAGAATAAATGTGTTTTGACTCCCAACCCAGTATTGCACTTTAGTATACTTTGACTTACAGTAGAGAACTTCACTTAGTTATTACTGCTGTTTCATTTCTTTTGAGTAGTAACCTCTTCATCCTAAGTATGTTATAAAATACAATTTTTTTCCTGAGTGAGATGAGCTTACAGCTGATGCTTACCACCTTAAATGTAGTTGAGTGTACTTTGTAGGCAAAAAAAAAAAAAAAAATAGCTTAAATTGCAAATGCTAACAGATAGCACATAATGTGTATGGGTAAGTGACTGGAACTGAACTGTTGAACCCTTAAGGAGAAGCCTGCTACTTCCTAGCTGCAACCAGTATAAGCTGCATATAAATTTTTGTAAAACTTGGAATAAACTAAGGTGGCACATCTTAAATCTTCCAATTAATAAAGGAATATGAGGTAGAACCAACAATCAGGAGAGTGACTGCATGTTGTGTTTCTGCATATAGACTATTTAGATTGTGGAAACTGAAGGCCTGGGGCCTAAAAGGAAGGTTCCTGGAAAGAAGTGGTGTTGGAAAGAAAAAGCAGTCTTGGAAAGAAGAAAGTTAAGATTTTGGCTGAAGGAAGGGTCCTGAAATGTGAGAAGATAACATGCAGACAAATGCTGGGGGAAGCCCAGAGATCTTGGCCAGTAACACCTGTGGCTGATAACGATGAGCAGAGGCACAGCATGACCCAAAATGTCTTTGTGCCCAGTATTCCCAGACCAGCAGAGACCTCTGTGGAGGAAGACAAGACCTACAGAGTGCACTGCTGGGGGGAGTGATTGTGAGAAGTAATCAGGTAGGGTAAAAACTCTAATCCCCTTAGTTCTTAAATAAATCCCATTATACAGATCTACTGGAGGTTACCATTTACTCTAACTGTCCTCACCTGTAACTGTGTCTTAGTTGATAGCTGCTACTCTACAGGTTCTTTCTGTTTCTGCTGTCTTGAGTCTGTTAGTACCTCATAGGGCTTAGATCCCACTGCAATACTTACTATTCTGTCCATTAATATTTTGTGTGGCAGTTATCAGACTCAGATCTACTTATCTGTATCTATGTTACCTAGTCTTTGGCTTATTTTTTTTTGAGTGAACTGTCATTTTCTTACATTATTATTTTTTTCCCCATGTTCTTACTGATGGACGGCAGCAGACTACCATTGAGGTCATGGGTACTCAGTGACCTACACCGTGGGGGGAAAACTCCTTCCTCTTTGTCTTGCTTTTCCTATCAGTTTTCCTGGTTTCCTCCAGTGTTTTTTCATTGTTTAGATAATAGGTGGAGATATGGTCTTTTAATGCTGATTTTTTGTTTTGTTTTCCTTTTGTACAAGTGACTGTTCTGGGCTGAGTTTCCTGTTGTGAGTCTGTGATGGGTTAGCCCTTGGCTCAGGGCCAATCCACACACACCCGCTCACACAATTCCCACCCCCATCCAATGATAGGGGAGAGAATAAAAGGGTTAAATGGTAAATAGGACTCGTGGGTTGAGATAAGGACAATTTAATAACTAAACCACAATAATATTAAAAACAATACTATATACAAATGTACAAATGAGTGATACACAGTGACACTGCCCCCCCCCACCCGATAACCAAAGGCCCAGCCCGCTCCGGGCCACCGATTCCAGCAGAGGGGAAAGAATGAGTGACACACAATGATACTGCCCCCTTAACTTTAACCCACGACAGAGTCTATTCACATATGCTGGAGTAAAAATGTACTATGCCATTGTTCGTGCTATTAGAAGCTCTTGCTGTTGTCCGCAGTGTCCTCAGTGTGAGATCATAAACCTGTCCTTGCATATTCTTCTGTCTCTTTCCTTGACTGGACATAGATCCCTCACTTGGGCAACAGAGGCACAGAGGATTGGGTCCTTAAATCATTCAATCATAGAGATATGACAAGTACTGATTCCTCTTCTGGTTCAGTTTCCAACTGAAGATTTGTGAAAACCTCATAAAGTCACAAAGTACATGAAGAGACTTGCATCCTTGTCTTTAACAAAATATTTCTTCCCTTTTCTGTTTGTCTGGTTTGTTTGGGGTTTTTTGCTTGTTTGGGGTTTATTTTTTGTTTGTGTTATGCTTTGGTTTTTGTGGGGGTTTTTTGTGTTTTTTTTTGTTTTGTTTTTGAGAAGGAAGGGCAGAGATGCAAGGGGGGGAAAGAAGGTAAAAATGAGGTCTCTCTGTACACAGACATTTTCATCAGCTGCCAGAGTATGCTTGATTTTGTCCCTATGAAGGGTTATTCCATTCAGTTCTTGTATCTTTCTTTCAGTGCATCAGTAAATAAAAAGTTTCACTTTCTCATCTCCCCCACGCCCCCACAATGGTAGATTTTTTTTAAAGACTTATTTCTTGGTGTCATGTCTTCCATGCCTGTACAGATTTCTTTGAATATCAGTATAACATTCCCTGTGGTCTTAGGACTTTGATAATACCTCTTCCCTCCATTTCAAAGTGGCTTATTTTTTCTGCTGAATCACATTTTTGTTTATTTTTGCAGATATTTCTAAAGTAATTCCTGTCATCAGGTTTCATATACCCTTGACAAGACTAAAACTGTTAAAAGGATGCTCTTCAGAGCATAATTACAACCAGCATTGTAGCTGCATGCACACAGATTTGCTTCCTGGCATTGGTTTCTAATTCTTTCCTCCTGTAATCTATAGTCTTTCCTCCATGGAATTTGCCATGTAGCAAACAATTTGTGATTGTTTACTGCTTTAGGAAGTCAGATCTATGGTATTGTTACTTATCCATACTTTATAATGTTGGCAATCTCAGTTCAGAGTTCACCCTTCTTATAAAAGTATGTTTTACAATATCCTTAATAAAGTGGGACTTGTCTCCTACTGCTATGTACCTTGCTTGATCTTCAATAATTAGGCAAAGAGCACACTAAAGAATATATAATACTAAAACATCAGATAACATCACTTAGTTACAGTGATTGTGGATTTTTAAAATCACTTAGAACCAGGACAAATGACAGAGCAAGGTCTAAGACAGTAAGGATTATATTAATCATGGTTTTGTGGAAGGCTTTAAGATTTGTAAACAGTTCTAGAGGAAAATAAATGAAACAATAGCTATAATTCTCAAGGGAAAATCTGAGATTTACTGAAAACTAGGACACATAGTCTGTTCTAGGAGCATATAAGAGTAAAATCCTCTGATATATAGCTCATAAACAGCAGTTATGCTACCACTGTTCTTCAAGGTATCTCAACTACAAGCATATTATCAGGAATAATATTTTTGTAAATAAACATAAATTAGATTAATAATCTAGAACCTGCTGCCCATTTGTTTCCCCTATCAAAACCATTTCTCAAGTCCAATTGCAGTAACTGTTCAGCACCATGACAATATTGAGACATTGGCCACTGAAATTTAACCTATAGCAGAGGACAACTACTAGTCAACAAGATGATTATTTTTTTCCCAGTGGCTACATGTCACTAAAAAAAAAAAAAAAAAAAAAAAGGAAAAAGAAAAAGATTTCTTATTTTTCTTATTTTAAGACAATCTGGGAGAATGAGATTGTGATGAAATATGATCATTTATATTTCACATTCGAAAGAGAATGAAACACATTAGCTATTTAGAGAACCCATGAAGAAAAAAAATCACTGTCCAACAGTTGCCTTTTCCTTTGTTCACTTTCTTACATGAGACCTTTGCAGAAGCTATCCAAACAGATTTTCCTTTATGTTTGAAGAATAGGTACATATATCACCAATGAAAGAACATTCTAGCATAAAATGTCCATTAAACCAAAGTTTCTAACTGGCCTATTGGGACAATGTGATTGTTCCTTGCCACAGCTCAGGTAAGGCAAGTAATGTGAAAAGTGAATTTAATTCAGAGTTACTGTAAGAACAGAATAAAAAGAATGCAGTCTTTCGGGAAGCAGAGATAAGGAGGTCCTCTAACTTCCCAGTAAAGCAGGCAAATTAAACCTGAAGAGTAATCCTGTGTTTTCTGTTATCATCATGCTGGAGCAACCTCAGTTAGTACATGTTCTTCTCTGCTTTTTACTTACTCAGTGGTTCTCACTAGATTCCTTGACTGCTGGTTTGGCTTTTATCAGATTTGGAAGCATGGTCTTGCATCTATTATTGATCATACTTACTGTCATTAAAGTAATTGATGACTAATTATTTGTTAACAAAGTTTGGCAGAAGCATGAACACACAATTTCTGCAAGCCATATGCACGAGTAGAACTGTGAATACATGTTAGTTCCCGTGGGTCCTGTACACATTAGGTTTGTAATTTCTGTTTGTATACAGACCTTGTACTGCTAAATCAGTGCAGAGCTGTGATACATTGTGAAATGCGCAGCAGCCATTTCTCTGGAATTTTTGTAAGCCTGGCCCAAACAAGTTTTATTGGGCTGTAAGATATGGTGAAATAATTCATATCCTCCAGGCTAAATTTTTCAACAGAAGATAAAATACATTTGACAAAACCTACAGTGTTTGCAATTGGGGTTCAGCAAACTTTCTCAGAGAGCCAGCTCACCATCAGAGGTATTTGTGGCAATGATCTCTTACCGAGTACGTCAGTAGATATAGCACTCCTCCAAGCTTTGGAAACCTAAATTGAACACTCTCCTTTTACCATGAGTAATTTAACTATTTTCATTCCTTCTCTCCATTACATACTCTACCTGCAATGACATGGCAAGGATATAGGGAGTATTAAGAAACACCTATAGAATTACTGGTCTGAAAAGCAGGAAAGCTTGCAGCTAGCTAGGCAACCTGCCGTACTGACTACTTAATTATAAAAGATGATTCATGGGATCAAGGACTTATATTTTAGATTATGTTTAAACTGTGGGACCTGGATGACGTCCAATCCTTTCAGCCTAGAGTCTACCTTCATTGAATCTCAGTTTTATATGTGTGAAAACCAAGCAGGTGTTAGCCTGCTCCACACTTCATTTTCACGCAGAGGCCGGCTTTTGATATCAAGCTGGTACGTCACCAAATGAAAACAAGAGAAGGAAAAGGGAATAGCAGCTGTATCGGTCAAAGACATGATGTCTACTGTGATCAAGTTATATAACTGTGAGAAAACAAATAGGATCTTAGCATGTGTCAAGTAAACTTTAGAATGTGTTAGCCAAATTATAAATCACAATTCTGGCCACCTGCATTCAAAAAACCCTAATCTGAACAGAAGCAGTGGTACAGATAAGACGGTAGGGACAAGGGTAATCCTATTTTTGAAGAGTTCAAGAGCATGTTCCTTGAGCTCCCTTTTTAGTCATAGTTCCACAAAGTTGGAACTGTGAAGCTTGCAGAAGTTTATGTTGAGCCTAAGGTTTAAGAACTCTGGTCACCAAACTCAGCCAGAAAGCACCACCACCACCTTCCTTATTTAAAGGACTGCTAAAAACACAGTAAAATCATATGTCTAAATAAATTGCACAGTGGAAAATGAGCAGCTGACTGCAATCTTAGATAATACTTGTAACCGGATAGCAGAGGATGAGCTGGTATCTTATTCATTGCTGGTTTTGTTGCTTTTCTGCTTCTCCAAGAGTTATTTGAAGAAACAAACAATTTTTTTTTTAAAGGCAGTTTGATGATTTATAATTATTTAGAATGAATTATTGCTATTTTTCAAATTATTGTTCATATTTATTTATTAATTCTGGAAATTTTCACCAAAATCATGAGACAATATTTCAGTTTTCACTCACAGCTTTTTCCTTCATTTCCATTTTACTTTCTTATTGTTCATTTTGTCATTAGAAACAGTGGATATGATGACCATCTTCATAATAAAGTCAGGAAAAATAAAGTGGAGAGATGAAAAATAGGGAAGGAAAAAAAAAGCAGGGAGAGACAAATGAAAAATAGGAATCTAAAACAATGGGCTATTTATTAACAAAATAGTCCCGAAACATTGAGAAAATAAAGGTTTGGGGTTTCCTCACTGAAAACTGTTTTGGGTTTTTTGAAAGATAAAAAGTTACTTTGCAATGTTCCAAATGTATTTCTTAAACAGGTGTCCAAGACTAACGAAGTAAATATCACCCATGAACGTTTTCACTTTAAAAATAGGCATTCTGACAAATGTAATAGAAACATAAGTTGTGCTTACACATTTATGACTATAAGCATATTGTCCTTTTACCTTCCCTTCCCCTCCCTCCCAGCTGCATGTAGGGCAGCACCTGTGCTAGTAAACTAAAACTATTAGGCCATGGGCTTGAACCTTAGCGCATACAGACCTTTTCAAGTTTAGTCATCCTTTTGCATGATTCAGAGAAGTGCCAGCTCATGTTCTTCCAAGTGATACCCAGACACTCTCTATTCATTCAACAGCAAGGGTAAAGTATTGCTCCCAGTCGATAGCCTGAATAATGCTCCCTTGAGTTTTGTCTGGAGCACACAGGAGGGGAAGAGAGCTTAGAAACTGAAGTATGAGCCAGGCTGTGCCACTTGTCCTCGGGTCTCACAGCTGGTTCTTATCCCATTTTACGTACTAAAGCAGGCATAACCCCAGCAAATTCCCTGCAATCAAAACTACCAGTCAAAATTCACAGCAAAGCCCCAGATGATGATCTGTTTTGGTAAACTCATTCAACTTGATACTTCATTTAACTGCTCTGAAAACTACCTTTCTGAGCACTTTACAGTGACAACAAACACTGTATGAATATTAACAGCTGTTATTTGCTCTGCTTTAATGGATGCATTTACACCTAATATATCAAACAAAAGTGTGTGTATAAAACATTTCCAAAGAGACTTGTATATTATCTTTTCTTAGGTTAAAAAATACAATAAAATGGGAAGTTGACCAAGCAGATGAACCACTTTCAAAAACAAGAAACAATTAACCACAATGGTATCCAAGCTTGATAACACTAACTTCTTATGTGCAAGCAACAGAACCTTCATACATTGCTTTTCCAGCTCCTGAAAAACAGTTGGTCGTTATACTGAAACTCACCATGTTTAGTGTGTTTTCAATCCACATGTTCCAGTGTTGGAGCTGTCTTCATTAAAAACATTTTGAAATGCCTATTAGGCTGCCTAGATACTGATACAATAGCAGTTATGGTAGTGTTTTGGGTGAATAGTGGATCTCATCTGTAATCATGTCACAAATTCCTTACTCTCTATATTATGATCAACCATTTATGTTGCACCAAAAACCTATAGGCAGTTAGTATCGATGCTTGAGCCAAGATTCGTGTCTTGATGCACTATTCACTAAGCATGTAGGTTGATGTTACTTTCTGGGCTTGTCTGTCTCCCACCAATCCAACTAAGAACATTATTCATCACAGCTGACAAAAGAGAAACTGTGTTCCTGATTTTCACACCAAGCCCTCATTGTGTTGCAGCTCAGAATGCTGCAATTATTTCATTCTATTAAGTCACACAGAACAATTCCTTCCTCAAGGTCATTCCTTTCTATACTGTTTTATCAGCTAAAGGAAAAGAATAATGAAAGTCGTTGAAAAAGAAGATGAAAAAAATCTATTAGGTCATCTGTTCCTTCTCTTTGCCAGAGTGTGATTGTTCCTTATTTTTCACTTGAGTATGTTTTTTCAACACTAATTTAAAAAGACATAGGCAAAGAGTATTCCATCACTTTCCCTTGGAAACAATTCCATAGACTAGCAGTTAACTATGTCAAGATTTTCCTTATTCATGTAATATTTTATGTCTTAATTTTATTCTATTACTCCCAATGATAGCCTCTTAAAATTATATTGTGCTAAATAATCTTTTACTATCCTTGATGTTTATGCCCTCCAGCTATTTATAGGTTATTATAGT
Organism: Pterocles gutturalis; assembly: GCF_000699245.1. Classification (NCBI taxonomy): domain Eukaryota; kingdom Metazoa; phylum Chordata; class Aves; order Pterocliformes; family Pteroclidae; genus Pterocles; species Pterocles gutturalis. The sequence continues at coordinate 51,725 of NW_010097568.1, forward strand.
CTTCTGGATTTTTCAGTTAGACAAACACAAACATTCAATCCTTCTATTACTTCAAAAGCTCCAGAAATTTTACAAAACATAGAGAATGATACACTATGAAATGCAATGAAGCAAGAATGTGCCCATAATGTAAAATTTTAAAAGATAAAATAGTAGACTAAAGCTCAATCCTGTAGAAAACATTGAGGCTACTTACAACCAAGAGAGATATTGAGGACCATGGTTGCAATTCTATACTGTCATGCCTGAGAGCGTAACATCACTTTTATTTATAAATCAGGTAAACGGAATCCGTCCAGTATCTTATGGGAAGTTGTGTAACTATCTTCCAAAGCTGAAAGATTAATTTAATAGCTAAGGTCAATAGTATAGCTGCATTCCAGTGCCATATTTACATCCTAGATTTGTTTGGTATAAGAGACAACTGACCACTAATGTCAGACAGCTAACCTTCTTCAGTTAAGGTAGCAGAGTCTGATTTCCTCAAGAAACTGAGTAAGCTCTCCATGTAGTTACAGCTAATACTGTAAAATATTTGTAAGTGAGAGGCAAGTTAGGCACATAGCACTTTGTGAAACAGAAAATTATGGAGACTGATTGTGATGGGTTTACCTTTGGCTGGGAGCCAGCCCCACCACCCGTTCGCTCACCCTTCCCCCTCCCAAAGATGGGGCAGAGAACTAAAGAGGTAAAGGGAAAAAAGGACTCATGGGTTGAGATAAGGACAGTTTAATAACTAAACTACAATAATATTGAAAATAATACTATATACAAATATACAAATGAGTGATACACAGTGATACTGCCCCCCCACCCGATGACCAAGGTTCAGCCTGTTCCCAGCTGATGATCCTGGAGCAGGGAGAGTCCCGAAACCGCACTCACAGAACGGAGAGAACAGCCCAAGAGTCCCAGACCCAGAGGTGACTGAGCAGGGGGAGAGATGGCCTTAGGAGAGCGACCACCTGGAGTGAGATGACCCGGAGCGAAAGAGATCTGGAACAAAAAGGGCCTATCTTCCGGAGGGTCCTTACCTACATACCTATGACGTGTGTGTTATGGAATAGATTATTGGACACTCTGGGTCTCAATCCTGAACCTAAGATCAAATCCTGGGCTGGTAACTGGGGCTCTGCTCCCTCCCAGCTTCTCCTGTTTGCAGACAGCCATAGAGGCTGAAAGACCTTGGCAGCCGCATAAACATCACTTTTTATCAGCTTTCTTCTGAGCACAAACCCAAAACACAGCCTCTTGCTAGCTATTATGAACAAAGTTAACTCTGTCTCAGATTAACCCAGGACACTGATGAACTGAGGCACCAAGAAAAACTCCTTTTTTCTTAAAAATATCTGAATTTTGTCTCAAAAAAATGATATTACTGCAGGAGCTAACTTGCATGATGTTTTTGTTCCTTTTGAGAAGATACTGTGTGGATTAGATACGTTAAAATGAATACATTTGATTCATGTTTAGAAGATGATGATACTGAAAATGTTGGTCTTCCTATCTTAATATTTCTAAACATGGCAGGCACATCCTTAAGACTTGATTACAAACTACCTGAAGAATAGGATGATGAAACCAACAGAGTTGTTGAGGGAGTATTGCATCTCCCTACTTCATGAAAATTGTGACCAGCTCTTCCACAGAACTTTTGCCAGAGAGCTGTTTGATGGACTGCTTCGTTATTAGTCAGAAGACCAAGTCACATAACAGCTTGCACTGGACATTGTGAACTACTCAAGCTCTGATGCAACTTGATTGATTTCACCTGAATTACAGCAGGATTGCTTTTTTTTATTAAATCCATTTTGCTTGGTTTACACCAGTTGCAACTTACACACAATATATTGTGAAAAACAATAATGAAAAACACTAATATATTAATAGAGTTTCTTAAAGAAGAATGAACTCTAAGGTATTGTGTTGAAACAAATTCATAAGATTTTACGGAATTCTATTATCTAAATGCATGTTTCACTTCTGTGCTGAAGAATTTCAAGAATACTGAATTTTTAAGAATACTGAATGCAGGGAAACAGGAAGTAAGTTATTTCTTTTTACTAGTAATGAGAGAAACTGTTAAAAGGCTAAATTATTATTTTATAGTTCTGTTTATGTTCCAAAGAAGAGTCACTGCAAAAAAAAAAAAATTATTTTTCTGTATGTACAAGGGGAAAAAGCTTATCGGCCACTGAGAGAAAGAGCAAGAGAGGTCAACTGTTGGTCAGCAACACCATTATAAAAACTCAAATGGCCAGTGAAAAATATTTGATTCCTACTGCTAAGGTCATTCATAACATACAGTAGAAATGCTGCATGGGAATTATGGATTTTCTGGACATTTCTGATAACATGCAATACATTTTACCAAAATTTGAGGGGGATAAAAAGGTTTTTTTCTGAGTATTTCCTTTCCTGTTAAACCTACAAGCACTTGTTACATTTCCAAGGCAGATGAATGCAGGCAGAAGTAGGTGAGAAGAATGGGAAAACAAGTGAAAGAAAAAGATAGAAATGGGAAGCATCATGGGATTAAGAAAAAGGGAGTCTAGAGTCCAGTTTCCTGGTCAACATACTGGAAAAATTTTAAATTATGACAACCACAGATTGGTCGCTATTATTAACTATTTAGAAATGTTTCAAAACTTTACCCTTCTGGCTTGCACTTTCTTTCTAATTTTAAGTTTTTGAAACTGTCATGAAGCCTTTTTGTATGTAATAATAAGTGACACGCTTAGGAGATTAGAATGTCTGGAAATAGTTATATAGTTTTATAGAATTATAGGTTGATAAAGATAGTGTTATACTCTAAATGAACTATATTAACATATTTTTTCATTTTATTGAAATAAAATAATACATTAGGTAATATATCATATACTCTGTTAAATTATAATATTTAATAATTATTAAGTAATATGATTTTAATATACAGTGCTTTTTCCTCAGAAGTACATTTTTGGTAGAAATAAGCATATAGAACAATAACTTGGAAAATTATGTTTCTTCGATGCATGCATATGAATGCGCGTAACTGAATCTCAAAGGTTAAAATCTGGACTCTGTAAGGTACTGAAGAACAGTGCCCATTGCAGGCTCAGAACTGAAATGTCAAACTGTCTGAAAAATCTTCAAATCCAGAAAAAATAAAAAGAGATGCTTAGCTTTCCTGTCATATTATCATAGGCTACAAAACACAAACACCTGAAAAGGAGATAAATCATCGCTTTTTTTCTACCTCTAATATTTATTATTCTAACAACTTTTGCTGCATTTTGGGGAGCGATTATGGGTTTTTTCCCAAACAGACTCATCTCCTCCTAATTAAGAGGATAATACAGCTCTTGAAGGGAGACATTCTGATTTATCAAATCTACAGTGTTGAAATAATCCAATAAGTGTTTTCTGTCAGTGGTTAGGGTAGCTGTGTGAAACAAAGGAATAAGAAATAATTTTATCCCCTCCTTCACGCTCCTGCTTTCTTGCACTAGGCAGTATGCTCAGTAATAGTCACTTGTGTCAATACAAAAAAAGTCAAAATTCAATCTCCTTTTCCATCTACTTCACCGCAGGCTAAGGTTGCCATTTACTTTGCTAAAAATACAGTGTTTCGTGAAGAACTCGTACACTACTGACAGCAGAAAGTAGCTGTGGGCCTGCCATATGCAACACAAGGAACTAATCTGCGTGGAAAACTCCTTTGTTTTCTAGGTAATTAATACTGTCCTTCTCTAAGCACTGCTGTTACAGCACCAAGAGGACTGGCAGAAAACGCCAAACAATTATCAGTCTTAAAAATAAATCTCCCAAACTTGAAGTATATTGACAGATTTGTATTCGTGGTGGGTAGAGCAGTACAGATCACATAAGAGAAAAGGTAAAAAAAGATAGAGAGGAATGAAAGGATGCCAAAAAAATAGGTGAGGTTTCTGCAACTGCTAAAGATAAGAAAAATTGAAACTATTGTTTCTGTGAATATTAGGTACTAATGGCAATGAAAAAAGTTATATTTATGTCACGTTTGTAGGTCAGATACCTAAACCTACTTGTGGAATACTTACAACTAATAAAACATTGTAAGTTTAAACATTCTGTGCCCAGTATTTCCCTTAGCCAGGAAGCCCATCTGATTTGTTTTGATGTTAATGACTCAAAAAGGTGAGAGGTTTGAAAAGCAGCTAGCAATAGAGGGTACTGCAAAAACACAGGGTTTTTATTTTCTATGTCCATTTTATCTGAAGTTCTGTCAAAATAAAATCCCATTTCATACTCAAAGGATCAAAAATTGTCCATTCTGATTAACAGATCTTGAGATCTTTAAGGCAGAGTATTCCTCTATTGTTCATTGTATGTGCTTGTGTAATGATTTTATGCTTTTTAAATTGTTCTCTTGGCTAGCTGTTGACCCCTCAGATTCTCCCATTTACTGTTTCACTGTATTTACTTAGTATTTATTTGCATACAAATGCTCCATCCAAGCAGTAATTTAGAATGCCATAAGTGTATGTGGCATTTTTCTTCTTTGCAGCAAAGATCTGTTTCTAATAACCTTGTTCATGTACATTGTTACCTTACTACTCACGTCACCCAGTAGGAGATATTCTGCTAAAAGTTATACAGTCAAGTTCCACAAATTTTAGTGAAAAACTTCCTATTCATTTCCTCATCTGTACCAGGGCAACATATTGCTGACCAAATAGACTGGGAACAGAAGAATAAAAGTGAAATATTTCATATTTACAACTGGATGGACTGCATATGTGTATTAGGTGGGGGTTTTTTAATCAGAGATAATACATAATTCTTTGAAAACATTAGCTCCGTGCTCCACAGCTGTCAAAAAGGACTCAAATACTCTGAATATTTGCAAATTTTAACAAAACAGAAAAGATTATTATGCTATTTTACAAACCATGCTATACCCACTCCTTGACTGCTGCATGCAGCGTTGATCCTTTATCCCAGAAAAGTTGCAGTAGAATTAGAAATATGGAGAGGTGTGGGGAGGATGTTGAAATGTATGAAATAGCTTCTGAACTAAATAGGTTAGAATTCATCAGTATTGAAAAGAGAGGAGTGAGATATGTGAAAGAAATAAATCATAACTGAAATGGAGAAGGTTAAAAGTAAAACTTACTGCTGCTGCTAGGTGAGGAACCAGATTTTTGAAGGTAGAAGGGTGAGAAACAAACAGTAGAGGAGACAGTCAGGGCTCAGTGAAGCTGTGGGAAATGCAGTCACTAGTTAACCAATCTCCAGGGACTGACAAAATCATGAAAGAAACTCATAGAAGAGTTTATGCTCCCTTCTCCCATCACCACCCTCTACTAAACAAGATAAGACCTCTGACTTAGAAGGTCATTGAGCTACAGAAGTTTGGAAAGTATATCAGAAGTGTCATCTGTCCTACTCTCTTGTAGTCATTTGCTTATGGTTACTTTTGGAAACAGATTTTGGGCTAGCTGATTCTTTAACCTGGCCCACTCTGAACAGTCTAGTCCTACATGTCTATGTTTATAACGATCGTATAAATGGGGTTGTTGTAGAAAATGAGTCATCATAAAAATATTTTTTTCTTTTTTTTACTAATGCATTATGTAGAATTTTCCAAGACACCTATTTCTCATTTTCTAACTCCCGATAAAGTATGCATAATGATTCTACATCTAACTTTGAAGACACTCTGAATTTAGACTGTTGCCATATGGTTTAGATTCCACAGTTAGTTGCAAAGTAATGTCTGTAGGACAGATTGCATGTTGTCAGCAAAAGTGTAAACTCAGATACAAGAATTCTAAGGGATTAGAAATAAACAGAATTAAATAAGAGTATCAGTAATTTCAAAGCTTGCACAAACATCTTGGAACTGAAGCTGATGTTAGTCTATGTTTCAACTATTTTATCATGCTGCCCATAAATCCTTGTTGATATATGTTCATTTAATTCCAAAAGTTAAAAGTCAGATATTCCAGTTTTCCCCTTTAAAGCTGGAGTATAATAATGAGGAGTTCCCACTTTTATATAATATTATTATCCAGAAAATATGCTGTGTGCACACTCTTATCTCCTAATGTGCTAACAGCACCTCCACAGGGGAAGGGTTTTGTTAAATGCTGGAATTTAGGGACAGGTTGTGACACACCACTGAAAGCCCATAGGCGATGACACTGAAGGGAACAACTGTGATTACTCCAGCCTGTCTTTTTAGCATCTGTCAGTGTCACATGATTTTAAGAAGACTAAAACATAAATGAACATTGTAGGGAGATGAGCAGAAGGAAGAGAGAAAGATGCACTGAAGAGATATTGTTTCGACTGCAAGAAACAGTTATATGTTTTAAATACTTTGACTGTTACCGTGCATCATGGAGAAGTAGGTCCAAATTCAAAAAGAGAGCCCTGAATTTCAATGGTGATTGATAGACAAACCAAGTCGTGATGCACATTTCTTCTGCAAATTGAGCTCTTCTGTTCTTCATCCTTCTAAAATCCTTCTTTGTCCTTTGACAGTAACAAACACAAAAATTCTCCGTATATAAATGCAGCCAAACTTGTAATTAATAAACCACAGAACAGTTTAAATAACAAAACTGGCAGGCATGATGAAAACTTAATCTTTCTTCAGTGAATCCTTTGAGACTACGTATGTGATTTATACTTGCAGGAGAAGCCCAAGTTTAAGAAACACACTGTGAACAATAAGTAAGAAATGTAGTATCATCCTTGACTGAAACCCAAGTGTTTTCCAAGATAATTCATTTCACTAGCAAATTCATTCCATGATCTTCAGTGTGCAGTGTTACAGGGACCTTATTTACCTTGAAAGGCATGAAATAGCTACTTTATAAGATTTTATACTAGGGAGAAATGGTTTTGTAGAGTGAATAAGAAATTAGTAGTTTAATTGTTCTCTTTTAATGCCTTCCGAAAGAGTTAATTAATCTAAGAAACTGACAGAATAATCATTATCCCAAAACAACCCCATTCAGAATATATTCACAAGGTGTTTTCTTTCAGTCTTGGGATGGTTTTTGTTTTGTGTTGCTGGAACACATGGGGAGCTGCCACTTAGACTCCAGCAATGGAGCAAGTGGTGATTAGAAAAACTGTGGAATAGCATTTTTAATCACGAAAAGATTCATAGAAAACAGAATACCAGCAACAAAATACTGGTAAAATCTGTTTGGAACATGCAGAAGTACAATGTCAGTAATTGCTAGCAGAACCTTCCATTTTCCTGACTCCAAGACTTCGAAGTGATAGGTGTTTTGTTGTGACTGTGGTCTGACATATTTGTTGTTAGCTTTCCTATGGTTCTTTTCAAGCAATCGCGGATTTGAAGTATCTCCTGGTCCATTGTGGCAACTTCGGAAAAATGGAGCAGTTTAACACAGCAGTCAGAATTCTTTTCCTGTTCTTGGCTTAGACAGAGGCCAACTATGTGACCTTACGTGCTTTTCTTTAGTACACCTTTTGTGTTTTGATAGTAAGTCTTAGGATGGGGACTTTTTGCACTATGGGTCCAAACAATGTTTAGGTGAAATGGTTCAGTGTTAATTGAATCTTCCTGGCATTGTAATATAAATGAAAGCATTAACAGATGTAGAGTCTGGGGATCAGTGACAGATAAGTTTAATGTTGTCATTAAAATAGAGATTTAGAGTGATTAAAGGGAGATGTGACTGATTAGTTTGTGATGGTGAAAACTTCTGCAAAAAGTTTCAATTAATCGTTCTAAGCAAGAGGGAAAACCTCAGATAAAATAATCTGGTCAGATATATTACAAAAGCAAATCTCTGGTAATTTGCACGGTTATTGTCAGCATTTGTGTAAAGAAAGCCTTCTCTTGGGAAGGTGCTAACCTGAGGCATTGAATAAGATGTGGAGACAGACTAATAAATTTTTATTGGGTGGTTTTGGTTTGGGATTTTTTTTTATGAATAGCAGGAAAGGGCACTGTTGTTTTTTTTTAGTTTTGTTCTGTTTTGGTTTGGGTTTTTTGTAAACTCAGGGCTATTAAGGATGTAGAAATGATGGGTCTGGATATACATCCCCTTTTTTTTTTTTTTTTTTTTTTTTTTCCTCGGAGAACGGGTGTAGCAGAAATGGTCACAATGTGAGTTTCCCCATGTCTTGCTGCAGAAATTACTTCTAATGGCAGGTCAGTTCAGACTCCATGCTCATTCAAACCTCTCTTCTGTGCTCAGCTTCTAGACTTCCAACCAGGATGTCAATTAGTGCCAATTGTTCAAAAGAAGCAATTTGTTGTTCCCCAGCAGCAGCCTGGAAATAAGGTAAAGAAACCTTGAAAGGGATCAGTTATCCTGTACACAGCCACTTTCCACTTACTGTTGATTTCTGCTGTCACGAACAAAGTGGGTGGTAGTTTATTCTTGCTGGCAGCAGGCATAAAATATCAACTGCTTGGTTTGTGAAAGGGAAAAGAAAAAAAAATCAATGTTAAAAGTAAAGTGGCCATGAGCAGGATGACAGATCATTGTAAAGGCTTTATTTTATTTTCAGAACCCTGTTAGTGGACAGTACAATGACTCTCAGATTCATTCACTACATTCGTAATGACAGTATCCACAAGAAATTGGATTGTTGGCCTTAACCAAAGGGTTACCCTTGAAACTATTTCCTCTTCTCTTTGATTAAAATGTGTTCCTACCTTAAAGAGTGTTAGTTCCATCCTCACCTTAGATTTCCACTGTGGAAACAAGCTGAGTATATCACAGTATCAAGCTTTTTAGGGAGTATCAAGACTTTTAGAGTAGAAAAAAGGAAAGAATAAAAAGACAGCAGGCCTCCCTAAATTCTGGGAAGGTATGCAGATAGTGTTGTGCAGAGAACAATAAGAAACTACAAAAGCAACAAAATGGATACATCCGATGTACTCAAGTCTACATGGAGACTACCTGACACCTGTATTTGTTGTTTGCCAATTTACTAGAGCAGCAAAGGAACCAATTTCCTGGTTCTGGATTGGGTTCCCAAGGGCTGCCGAAGGCCATGGTCTGAGCTATTCAACGTTATTTGAGGGATGGAGGGATGCTAAAAAAAGGAAAAGATGAGCTTGCGACTGGTGGTTTTACACAAATGGTCAATGAAAGGCAATGTGACAGAAAGGGGAACAGGAAAAAATGGTAGCCAGGACTGAGCTTTCATCATTTAAAAGGGAAATAACACACCCCACATTTTCAAAGGACAATTGCAGGATATTGAAATGTGGTAAAGCTCAAACTGATTACAAAGATTTGTTTCCATGACATGCTAAACTCAGTGCAAAATGTATGTGTTTTTGCAGGGAGCATGGATGATGTAGCCCTGCAGGCCCTTTGCCCATCCCTGTGCCTGTGTGCGCTCCTCGTGTCGCACACAACAGGGGCTCAGTTTCCTCCGCTGCGCCAGCGGCATCTAGCCAGGACTGATAGCAAAATTTCAAGGAAAGACTAGACATTTGGCTGGCTGAGGAGATCAATTCGCAGTGATGACAGAACTTACAAATTTAGCCTTAAACTGGCAGATTTGTAGCTCATCTGTTAAACATGCTGTGGTGTGTGGGGCTGAATTTGTTGTTCGCTTTTTTTGAAGTACTGGCGCTATCTGTTGTCGGAGTGGGGATATTAGTCCAGATCCATTGCTTTGAATTTGCATTACAGTTGTAGCAGGTTCTTAACTCAATTTCTAACAGAAATGTAGTAGAGCAAATGACTGCATTTACATCAGACTAGATGAAACAAAAGATAAAAGAAAAGTATTAATAGCTATGAAGTAACTTCCAAAAGTGATATACCCTCCAGGACTGTAATGTCATATAAATCATTTTCCCTGTGTGTATTCTAGAGTTCTCATAGTCATAGGATGTCTCCTCAATAATTTCAGAGGATTTTTCATCTGGTTAGAATGGTATTCTACAAAATAATGTATTCTTAAATATCCAGTCTACTTCCAAAGGTGAACAGGCTTAATTTCAGTTATTTAATTTAATGATTTTAAATATGATCTAAATCAATGAGCAAGAAACTTTGATTTAAATACTTACTTTCGCATTTGTACTGCTTCAGTTATTTGTCAAAATTTGATTCTTGATAGTTCATAACTATTGAGATGTGCTGTCTTACAAATTAGCACAATACAACAAAAAGAAACTATATTTTCCCAAACAGGTTATAGTATATACACATTTCATCAGTTTTACAGTTTGACATACAGTTAAGTCAATTCTTAATTTTCATATTATTAAGTTAAAAAGTAGTGAACATCATTTCCTCTTTAACAGATGAATAATTTTTCACTCATGTTCTATAACTAATGGCTTCAGAATGGAATCTGGAATTCAATTTAAGTGTAGAAAATAATAATTTTAAAATTGTTTTTATTAGATAAATAAGAGAACACCAAGTTGCTGGATACATAAGAAAAAAAAAAAACTGTTTCCAACTGAAATTATCAAAAACCAACAAGTTGCTAGAAAAATAAGAAAAAACTGTTTTCAACTTAAAGGATCTATAAAATGAAGGTAGTAGTATCTGTAGATGGGTATTAAGTGCCTCTTGTCATACTTTCCTTCAGTTTTCAGGAATTAATAGATCTCACCTGTCAGAAATAATTATTTTTTCCTAAACCAAATAAATTGCAATAAAGGAAATCTAAAGCTGTGTCTGCAGAATAGGCAGGACTGTAAAACGGATTGTTTATTCCTTCAAAAACTTAGTTCTTCCTATACTTACCTGACCTGGAGGCAAGTTGCCTGTATAGATTGTGGAGAATTATCCTTCTGGGTTTTCGAAGCTCAGCTGCATAGTTTGAGTAGCCTGAGATCTCAAAAGGTCCCTTCCAAAATAAACTCTTGGGTAGTTCTTAGATTCCATGGTTCTACTTTAACAGTTTGAATTTAAAAATGCAGCAGCAAATATGCATTAATCAAGTGCTATTTTTAATTTACCTTACAATATTTAGTAGGTGACAGTAATAATAGGGTTTATCATCTTTCTTAAATTTATTTTAGTGTTTTTTAAGGAAATTCATTTTAAGAAAAAAGCTGACAATTACATATGTTTTTTTCCATTTTTTTCTTTGGTATTAAAGTTAAATATAATCACCTACTACATTTTCCAATATAACATTTCCAGGTAAAAATCATGAATGACAGAGAAAGAACATAAATAGGTTTAAATTGCCAAAATGGACTTAGAATGGCTGTCAGTTGTGAATTAACATTCCTGATCCAGAATGATTGTGAGGTATTAATTGGTTTGTCAGATATTTCCTTTGAATATCGTCTTGTCTAAAGAACAAAATCTGGTATATATGGAAAATGAGCTGCAGAAAGAAATATTCACATTATTTGATGAAACAATAGGAGAATCAGTGCTGCCTGTCATATACAGTGATTTTAGAACAGGACTAGGCTGCTCTGTACTTTTTTTCAGATTGTCTGTGCAGGGATTATACTGCATTAAACAGAAGCACAACACTGAAACAGTTGGAAGAACATATAGGAATTGATATAGTCAAATACTTATGGATTCTCCATTGTAAATGGTCTTTAAATCAAGACAAGACAGACAGCTAAAGACATGTAATAAAGCAGCCAGAAGATAGAGCCTTTCTCCAGTTGCTACATAATTGAATTCTGTGGCCTGTGTTATGTGAGAGGTCAGACTAGACTACACTAGTATGTCTCAGTGTTGTAGTCTGTGCTTTGCTTCAATCAATTAAAAACATTTTGAGCCTTGTCATCCAGGAAGACGAGAGAGAGAAATGGCAAGGTAGAATGTTTTGTGTCTCACTCATAGTTCAGTGCACAATACCAGTTGAAAATATTAAGGTAGCAGTGAATGCCTGATGCTGTTGAGGTCAATAACAGTTTTTGCCTTTGTCTTTAGAGAACCAGGATTATAACTAATGAGTTTCTTGAAGATAGAGAATTTATATGACTTCACAGAAAACATGCACTTGCTAATTAGTTTTTGCATTCACATGCAAAATGGTATGTTGTTTCATTATGTTCAAAGTTATGGTATGTTGAATTTCTTTTCCAAAATCTTTACCTTATGTGTTCTCAAAACCACTCCACGTCTACTTGTTTCAATATATAAGCACTATTTCAATGCAGACATAACTTTCTAGTGAAAAAAGAAGGAACAAAGAAGTTCACTGCAAACCTTTATGTTGAATAAGGTGACAGTGGAGTATTTAAACAGATGTTCAGACTTCAGTTTAGAGGTACTGCCGGTGCACTTATATTTGTTCAAAAAAGCATGAAAATTCAGAAGATGCCAGTCACATCACTTGGACTTATTGAAATGTGAATGTAATGGCATCTGAATATATTGTAGGCTGTATTCAACAGACAGTTATTGTTAACCTATTAATCTCTAACCTTGTTATATGTGCAGATCATCAACATTTCCCCAATAAACATTATTTCTCTCTCCCTTACATCTCTGTATGCTTATGAACCTATAAAAAATTCAATCAAACCAAAATGCAGAAAATCTTCATGAAACAAGAAGATGTTATAAAAAGCAAATCTTTCTGCACCAAATTTCTCTTCTTCACAGACCTCCTCACCATTCCTAGATAAAACAGCCACATTTCCCAGTATAGAACATACTCTGAATAAATGCCACCAGGCTTTAAAATTTGCTTTTCATTCAGACCATAAAGGGCAAACAAAGAACTTGTGAGGCTGCCCAAGGAAGCAGAAAGAGGCTGGCTCCTAATAGTGCAAATCTTTTGTAAACAGCTCACTGCAGCCCTATTTCATAAAGTCCACAATGGACTGCTCTGCATTTATAAGTTTCAAGCCTTGAATGGTGAACTAGCCAGGGTCAAATTTGCTTCATTCACTTTTCGTCCAATGCTGCAAATTTCCTATTAGTTCTCTGTAGGCACTCCAAAGTCTGCCACATTATGGAGTCAAAAATTAATAGTTTTTTCCATGCATCTTCAGTGTAGGGATGGTTTCCCTGAAGGGTAAGAGTCAAGAAGTGGATCTATGTGTAAAATCAAAATAATAATGCAAGGTAGATTGTTATTTGACATGGTTTGGAGTTAGGCACTTTAATCAGAAGCAAACAAAAATCAGTACTGATGTTTAAGTGACATTTATCTATTAGGCTAAACTGTTTGCAAAGGGAATTTATGTGCCAAGGTTATAAAGATTTTAAAAGACACAATTTAATTATCCCTCAGCTGAACAAAGAAGTCCAGAAAGAGCATGATATGGGACTAATGGACCAGCAAAAATGCAAAGTACCATTCAGTACTAAAGTAATTGGGCAGAACACAGAAAGAGACCAGGATAAATGATTACTTCATTAATTTTAAAATTAAAGGGCAAGATAAGGCGGTCACTGTCATAAAGAGTAATTAAGGTAAAACAGGCTAATCAGCACAATTTAAATGTAAAGAACTCATCCAATGCCTACCAATTTCAGAAGAGCATGAAATAAAGCACTTTGATATAGCTTTATCAATCAAACTATACAGATAAGTGTTTTAGTCTAAGAGTTTTTAATTTATTGTAGGCTTTGTTTAATGCACTGACTACTGTAAGCTGAGGACACATCTCTCAAAAGGTTTAGGGTTTGGGACAGGTTTATCCAACACTTAGCAAATTCTGGAGCTTTTCAGGAAATTCCATATTCCTTGCTTCCATAATGCTTCTACAAAAACTGTTATCATGCTTTCCATGCAAATTCAGTCCTCCTATCTGGTCCACTGGCTACATTTTAAATTTGTTCTTTATAACTGAGGTTTTTGTCTTATTTTCTGAGTTGCCTTCCCCCCTTTCTGTTGCACTGACTCATCACTTTGACAATAAAAATTGGAGCTGCCTCCCCAAATGCAACATGTATACAATGAAGTCACAAGATATCCTTTTTCACTCTTACTCTACGAACTCATATTTTAACTATAAGGCATTTTATTTTCGTCCTGTATAAGTTTCTCTGTGAATTCCATTAGAACATTCTTTAATACTAAATAAACAAAAATGGTTAAAAAAAACCCACTCATTCAAATAGTCTTGAGCTTTCTTCAAAAAACTGGATGTTTGAGTAAATAGCTTAAACTGCGTCAAATCCTAGAATACCTCCTGTACCTCCCTCAGTCCATCAGCAATATTAATTTGCTTACTCCAGAAGTATTTAATATCCCTTAAATCCAATCCAGCATGCCTGACTAGCAGACTGTAACTCTTAATTTATTTATATTATACCCTGGTACTATCATGGACCTGTATAAGTTTCTCTGTGAATTCCATTAGAACATTCTTTAATACTAAATAAACAAAAATAGTTAAAAAAAAACCACTCAAATATTCAAATAGTCTTGAGCTTTCTTCAAAAATACAGTCTTATTACTGGATGTTTGAGTAAGTAGCTTAAACTGCGTCAAATCCTAGTGGACCTCCTGTACCTCCCTCAGTCCATCAGCAATATTAATTTGCTTACTCCAGAAGTATTTAATATCCCTTAAATCCAATCCAGCATGCCTGACTAGCAGACTGTAACTCTTAATTTATTTATATTATACCCTGGTACTATCATGGAAATGTTAACATCTCCTGAGACTAAAAGCCTTAGGGCTTGTGCATGCTTAATCTGTTATCAACAAATCATTTTGTTTCCCCTTATAGCTGTAAATAAATTCTGGGAGAATAATATGTTAACACTTTCTACTGACAGACAAGGTAGCACACAATGAAAACAGGGGCTTTCAAATTATTAGCAAAGATGCACTTTGACCGTAACGTTTAAATGGAAAAATGTATACTAAAATGCTAAATGGCTAAACCTGAAAACATTTATTTTCTAGGCTACCTGCCAAAGGAGATTTTATAAGGAAGGTTGGATAGGTATGGACATAAAAGCACACAGATGGAATAAAAGTTGTGACAGCACCTCTCTCATTTTAAAAAGTCAAACTTTGATAAAAATTTGATTCTACAGATTGAAGACTGGAAATCAAAATTAGAAATTCTGCTTCACATTCTCCTGCTCACGTATCAGTCTCATTTTTCAATCTGGGTTTCACCTATGTCATATATACATCGATCTAGGAATACTGATTAAAAACTTGAGAATTTTCATAGAAGGTCTGAGTACCATTTTGATGTCAGCTTTCCAGTTTTACGCTATTAATGAGATCAAGACAAGATGTTTCCAACATTAGAAACATCCCATTCAAAAAGGATTCCCTCAAAAGCTGTCTGGAGGACTGGCAAATTCCAAGAGTCTCATCTTGGACTATACTGCCAAAGAAAAATAAAACCTTGAAATTTTGGAAACACTGTTATGTTTTTAAACTATTGCTCTAAGTACAGAAAAAAAGTGAAAAGAAAGTGCAACATTCAGAAAGGCATTTGATTGTTTTCTCTATTCAAAAATAACTCATTTAAAGAGCCCTGCAAAACTCAATGGTTTATTCTGCATTGCAATATGTAACAAATGTTCCTTTCAGATAGCTCTACCTTGTTTTGGTCTGAGACACAGAGAATACCATCCTGTTATTTTTGGTAAAACACTCATGGATATTACTGGAGTATGTTAATTGGTACTACTTATTGAGCTACAGTAGGGAAATAAATTGAATGGGAAAATCAAATCTGAACAACTCTTTCCTTCTGAAAAAAGTTTGGATTCAGACCGAACTCTGTATCAGAACTCTGCATCTATCTTTAAATGATGTAAGTTGACGAGAAGAAGCATTTCAATATTCTACAGTTCCAAAATGTGACAGTTTTTAACACTGTGCTTTAAGTTACTTTTGGCTAGTACAGCTGCACTTTTATACTGTGATTAACCAAGACAAATGCAACAGAGATGTACACAGACATTTAAAAATTGTGGAATCTTGTGACCTTGGCCATCTGTCTCAATTACACTCATTTTAATGCATAAAGGTATGTGATCTGAAAATAAAGGGCAAAACATTGACCTGCAGCTTCCTGTCTTCTGCCATTCTGTCTTCTCAGCTTGCAGTGAAGGATAACATTTCTATGTCTGTAAGATACTCTTATAAATTAATCCTTGTTGCTAATTACATTACTGTCCATATTTTGTGTGGGTGTCAGCAAGAAGACAGAAAGTAGATAGTGATATAATGTTTTCATTGATGTGTATTTTTTTAACTAACATTTTAAATCCTCCAGAATTATAGAGGTTCTTTGTTCCAGCTCATTTCTTTAGTTCTAAAAGAACTGGAGTATGGTCCTCATTTCTTTAAGTAATACTGGGTTGTTAAAAAGGCTGTAAAATAAGTTACGTATTTAGATAGTACATAAGGTGAAGGACTGGATCTAGAAAATGATACAGGGTAAAATCTATATCGGGCATACAGATATATTTTAATGATCTCCCTGCAAAATAAGAAAGCTTTTTCTCTTTTCTAGATGGGACAGCACTTACACACCCTATAGTAAATAAAGTGAGGTGTGGTTTCTGCCACCAATTCAAGGTGCTCTCACTGGAAGTGTAACTTCCAGGAGCTGCATACAGGTACTGAATAACTTACTTGAAAAACCAAGTGTTGATGGCGTTTTGAAACCAAGTATTCCCCTAAATATCAGGATAGCAGGGCTCTAGCTAGGAAGTATTTAAAAAACAGCCTTCCAGGAGAACAATATCATACGTAAGTAACTGATAACCCAGTGTTCAGGGAAGCGTCTTTCCTTTGCTTTCCAGCCCAAATAAGGTTCTAAATCATTGTCCCCTGTTATAAATCATAGAATCATAGAACAGTTTGGGTTGGAAGGGACCTTACAGATCATCTAGATCTTACTGCCATGGGCAGGGATACCTTCCACTAGCCCAGGTTGCTCAAAGCCTCATCCAGCCTGGCCTTGAACACCTTCAGGGATGGGGCATGTAACAACCATTCTGGGCAACCTGGTCCAGTGTCTCAACACCCTCACAGCAACAGATTTCTTCCCAATATCTAACTTAAATCTACCCTCTCTTATCTTAAAACCATAACTCATCATCCTATCACTACACTCATTGATGAAGAGTGCTTCCCCATCTCTCCTGTAGCCCCCTTTAGGTACTGGAAGGCCAGAAGAAGGTCTCCCCAGAGCCTTCCAGGCTGAACAACCCCAATTGTCCTCTAATGGGAGCTGGTCCAGCTCTCTGACCATCTTCATGGCCCTCCCCTGGACTCGCTCCAACAGATTCAGGTCCTTCTTATGTTAGGGTTCCCCCACAGCTGAACACAGTACTCCAGATGGAGTAGAGGGGCAGAATCACGTCCCTCAACCTGCTGGCCAGACTTCTTTTGGTGCAGGCCAGGATACAGCTGGCTTTTTAGGCTGCAAGCACACATTTCTGGGTCATGTTGAGCTTCTCATCTACTAAACCAACCAAGTCCTTCTCCTCGGGGCTGCTCTCAAGCCGTTCTCCTCCCAGACTGTGTTTGTGCTTGGGATTGCCTTGACCCATGTGCAGGACCTTGCACTTGGCCTTGTTGAACTTCATGAGGTTTAAAACAAGTTAAACAGAACATGGTTAAACAGAAATGTGAGAAACTGCAACAAGCTGAGTGAACATAAAAGTATTTCAGAATATTCTCATATGTTCCATAAGCTGTTATGAGGTGAGCTGAGCATGAGGGAGGTTTTCTTCTAATTGTTGGTTTTGGACACTTAAAATGTGTCAGTGTTACCTACGCGGTTTTGTGGCTCTGGTTCTATGTGACTTCTCTGGGATCCCAAAGGAAACACTGATGCCAGAAAGGAATTACAGTATATTTCCTCCATTCTGTCTGTGACCTTCTTTATGAAATTCCCCTTTTCTCTGATTAGTTTTTTTGCCATTATAAGTGCTAGTGAAAGCATATACAGATTAGAATTTAAAAGAGAAATGTTGAAATAATTATTTCTGTAAAGCACGAAAAATATCCAAATAATGGAGAATAGGAAAAGCAAAACCAGAACCTTTATATTGCTTTGTGATACTTCTGAAAAATATTCTAAATATTGAGTTTTTCAAACTCATGTTAACAGCTGTTTTCTGTCTTTCAATTAATTTTGATCCACATAAAGGTAGTGCTACCACAGATCTCTGTGAGGTATTATGGCTTAGGCTTCAAGATGATATTTTAGATCCTGTGAATGTGAGAACAAACTGCAGTGGAAAAAGTTTTGTTCAGTGAATAAGAACTACCCCTTCAATCGGAAATGTGCATTGCTTTGGAAGTGTACATGGCTTCATGGAGAGACTAAGCAAGTTCACAGAAAAGAAATCCAGAGTGGGGGGTGACTACATATAAGGCTCTGGAAGAGTATGCAGTGAAGTACTGTGTATGCTCAGTGTGATCTGGTAGTCTTCCATATTCTATCGCTAACCAATAAGGAAAATGTAACTAGCGTCTGATGAAGGAGCAAGGGTATAATAAGGGGCAGAACCATCCCTGGAGGTGTTCAAGAAAAGTGTAGATGTGGTGCTTAGGGACATGGTTCAGTGAGTTAGGTGGTGTGGGCTGACGGTTGGACTTGGCGATCCTTGAGGTCTTTTCCAACCTTAATGATTCTATGATTCTATGATTTATCTGCACACCTTGGCATAGATAGTGTAGTTAGATGGACTTGGGGGTCTGTGTCACCACAGCTCCTCTTGTCTTTTTATGATTTTCTGTGTGTTCAGATTGGGCATATGTTCTTTGTCCAAAAAGTAGATGAAAAAAATATTCACAGAAGAGAAAGCAAATTCCAAAATAGGATATGTACAATATGTATGTATGTATGTACAATAGAGGTTTATATGGCATTTGCAACATTTCAGTGAAGAAGTATGTCTGCTGCCAGCTGATTACAGAATAACTTAGACTACCTAAGGGTTGGCAGGACCTGTGGTGAAGGTTAAAGATGTGCTTGTGAGTTTCCAAGGACATAAATTATTCAAGGCCCTGTGCAATTATCATAAGTCCTGTTGACTATTAGGACATGTCTGCAATGTACAATACTGCTCAGAGCAGAGTTATGAGCAAAAAGCAAACTCTGGAACCATAAAAAATATAGGCAGTTTTACACAGTTAGTAGAGAAACATTGTTCTCAGGACTCAACCTTATATCTCCTCAGAGGACTGCAATGCACTACGATAACAAATCTACTCAGAACTTTCTGGTACTCTTTGAGCTACAATTTACCATAGGGTAACAACAGTTTTCAATCATCTCATATATATGCAAAAGGACCAAGGTAAAGAACATGGACTGGATCACAGCAACCTTACTGTAACAAGTTTGTTATATGAATTATTCATGTAAATCAATGGCTGCTTGAAATCTTAAAGTAGTTTTGTTGGCTAAATATAGATTGAACCCATGCATTCAGATTTCCAAACATTTTCATTTAAAAGTATTTATATTTTACATATGATAAGAAGTGTAATGGATCATGGAACTATAGTGTGAAATGGAACTATCATGTACAGCTAACTTCCGTTTTCTCAGAGTTATTAGAAGATTGCAAGTCATCTTGGCAGCAGAAAGTTCTCTTACCTTTATGCAAATGTACTTGTTTAGTACAGGACCAACAACTGGAATTATTTAGTTTTCAACTAAAGGTAGTTTTAAGGTCTGATATCTCCTGGTTATTTGTGATTTAAGAATTTAATGAAAAACACAGAACACTTGTCAGCTTAATAGATAGTCTAGGTTACAGCTCTAATACATGACATGTAAGTGATAAAATGTGTGTTTGAGAGAATTACGAAACATTTAATATCATCGTTGGTATAATACTCTTTTCTGTCTACTTCAATTTAGAATGTTTCACCCTTGACAAAAGGTCAGATGCATGTAGTGGACAGTAAACCAATGGTCTTTTCTAAATTGATTGATGGTTAGGTAATTCTTACGACTACAGCTTTCTGCTGTAACTAGTTTAGCATAAAAGCAGCGATATCCTAAGCAATGCCTTTATCAAGCATCCTGAGCTGTACTATAATGTCTGTTATGGTGAAGACAAACTGAGCTACTCAAAGTTATTTCAAGTATAGTGTCATTCTCCTAACATGTGTCTCCTATTTTATCACAGCTAAGTCACCTTGACAAGTTGTTTTTAAAGGCATATGGATTTAGATGTACTAACTGTATTTTTAATAGGAACTAACAATTATGAGGGATCACCAGGAGACTTGATAGGAAATGGAAATCAAGGAAATTATTTCCAGAGAAAATGTGTGTCCATGTTTCTCAGTGATGTTATCTTCATAGTTGTGCCCATTCTTTTATAATTTCACATTATCCCTTGTTCACGCATTGTTCAAAAATGCTACCCTTTTGAAGAAAATTGTAATTTATAACCACTTCAAAAATAATGACTATTAATAAATTGGATTTGAAATAGATTTATATAGGATCATTGAAATCAAATTTTGTGACACAAAGATCTAGAACTGTTTTCTGACTAACACTGGTCACTCTCATATATGACCATCTTCATTTTCCAAAGGAGTTTGTAGCTTTTGGTCACCTTCCTCCATGAGACTTTAGTTTTAGCATCCTATCAGTCTGTTCATTTTATTATTACTATCTCACGGCAGCTAGATCATCAACCTTTTTTTTTTTTTTCTGAATATGAAATCTGTCTATATTATTTGTCACTCCCACCAACAATAGAGCAGTATCACTCAAAACCCTGCAAATCAGTGCATGTCATGACGTGAGTGATATATGACAGGGGTTTCAAAGATGGTTTTTGTGCAGCAAAAACCTGGTTAAGATACAGTTGAGTCTTGGAATGGATGGACACAGATTTCTGATTTTCACAGAGATACCATCCAGGTTGAGTTGTTTAGAGCACAAAAACCTCCAACAGAGGCTGGTAGTCCTCCAGGCTATTCTCAAGCCTGAACTGCTTGAGAGTTACAGGCATGGCATGATGATAGAAAAATTTTGGAACTGATACTGAGGGCGAGAGTATTCATACCATGTAATAATAAAGGGTGAAACCCTGGTCCTCTAAATTACCTTCTGCTGTCTTCTTCTCCCTCCAAATGTAAAGGAAATTTTGAAGGAAATTAAAATGGAAATTTGTAGCCCAACCTTTAGATACTCTGAATGATGCTTACATTAGGTGCTTAGGCAAGCATCAAGTGGATGATATAAATACTTTCTTACATATCTTATAAAGTCCCAGCTAAATTTTACAAGCCTGCTAAAAGTACTGACAAAGTTTTCATTGATTCTTTGGTTCTCTATGTCTGTAAGAATAGTAATCCACTGTATAATTAATTTCATTAACTCTGCCTCATTTTCACCAGTGTTTTTCTTCTCAGCACTGTGATTTGCATGTAGAAGTGAAGGTCAGAGTTGAAATGCAGCATGCTTAATCTCTATTTCATTCTCACATTACTTATTTCCTATAGTTTTTAAAAATTCATTATAACGATCAGCCTTGGCAAGTGGAGGAAATCGTGTGCCTGTGCAATTCAGAGTAAAAATCTGGGATTAATTTATCAAGAACAGGCCAAAGTTACTTATTTGTCTGAATTTCACTGTTCTTTTGACAGCATTTGTGAATTCTTACAAATAATTATTTTCATTTTGTTATTGTTGCTGCTGTGGGAACAAATGAAGGTGGAGAAGTGGTTCACAGAGGAGGATTAAAAGCATTGATAGATTATTTTCAAAATGAGGAAAGTAGCAAATGAAGGAAAAACTAGAGAAGACATGAAGAAAAAACAGGGGATGGGATTCTGGGCCAAAATGTGCTGACAGCCAGCAGAGGATTAAAAGGTGAAGGCAGGAACAAAAGAAACAGAGAAGCCTACTGAGGCTTTTAAATAAAGACATTTGGCTGCAGGTGGAAACATTAAGCAATAACACTAGATGCCTTCCTGAAGGAAGAACTCCAGTGAGAGGTGTCACAGGCACATACAAACTGTTATCCTAGGTTGAAGTAAGGGCTGCCTTAATCACTTCTCCTTAGCAGTACCCAGATGTTTCAGGGAAGATCTGAAAGACTGAAGGTTTTAGAATATTAGTCCCCAGCACAACCTCCTACCAAATCCCTGTTAGCGAAGAACTGGCTAGTACTTGGATTTTGAATTGCTTTTTTGCCTTTAGCTTGTGAAACTGAGATTTCTGGCAATTTACATGAGTGGACAAGTCATTTCTTGTTCCTTGAATCTCTTTGGGAGTGAATTTGCCTTGAGATCAATTCAAGTTCTAAGTTTTTATCCTTGTTCATAGCAATATGCTGGTACAACCAGTTTTAAAAGGGTAAAACTGTGTTGTGCAAGTGGCCTTTTACTGCACCCAGTTTGGGAGTTATATATCTTGGGTTTGTTTGTTGTTTGCTCTTATATAGAATTATTCAGCACCTTTTGTGCAATTATGAGCAAATTATTATTATACTGTTTGTATACTACTCTCATCATCCTCCGTGTGGAATCTCAATTTGATTTCATACTAGGAAATTCAAAGTATTATCA
Source organism: Pterocles gutturalis (assembly GCF_000699245.1). NCBI lineage: Eukaryota > Metazoa > Chordata > Aves > Pterocliformes > Pteroclidae > Pterocles > Pterocles gutturalis. The sequence goes on from NW_010097568.1 coordinate 74,177, forward strand.
GGTAAAATGACAAACTTTCTCTTTGTGTTACGTAAGATACTCTATCTGCTTGTAGTATTTAAAAAAATATGACATTTACCTTTATAAAAGAAGATCTAGTTTTAGCTCCTTACTTTAGTAATTTTCTCTTCTCACTGACTAAAGTAATCTTTTTCCCTTTAAAATGTTTGGTTTAGGATTTTCCTCTTGTATTTAGATGTGCATTGCAGTATTGGACAAGCAGACCTGTTACCTGTTCCCATTCTGACCCTCTTCTCTTTCCTCTAAACACTTTTGGAAATATTTATGTCACTTTTTCCTCTGCTAAACCAATCTTTGTCTCATGGAAGAAAGTGAACCATTGTAAATGTACATTGCCGGGTATTACGGCTCTGGTCTGTGCATGCACAAACACACATGGACTCCTTTCCAGGTGTTGTGGTTCATGTTCAAGTGTGAATATCTTCAGACTTGTGTAATTCTCTTTTTAATTTCCCTGTTTTCTACCCCAGCACATATATAGTCAGTCATGCTGGGTTTTTTCCTTTGTCTCTCACTTTACAAGCTTTGTTTTCAAGATCCATTTCACAGAATTCTATGTCCTATTTTCACACTCCAGCCTCTATCCAATCCATTCAACTTGAGGTATCTAACTGGGCAGTCTTGGTCAGATGCATTGCTGCCCTGGGCTGCCTATACCTCCAGAATGTGATTCAGTTCTTAAGTGGGTTGAATTACCTTTTGGAAGTTTCCGTACCTTCCTCTGACAGAAAAGGTGCCTTGGGCAACACTGTTCCTAATTTAAGCAATGTCTGAAATTAGGTGGGACTGAAACAAGTCCCACAGCTTACAAACAGGATGCTAGAAGACAGATGGCTTTCCAGCAGAACTGGCAGTTTCAATTGCAATTCAAATAGATGGGAAAGGGGGGAAGATTTCATTTTCATGCAGCTCTGTTCATAACACATGGCATAGTACAGGCTGATGTTCTAGTTCTAATGATCATGCTGTGAGAATATAATGCATCATAGTTTTAAAGAAACACTTTTGTATCAGTGAACTGAAATAATTATTTGCCAGTGAAAAGCTCAATAACCAGAGCGGAAGGTCCCTGATCATTTATCTGTACTAAGAGACAGATCTGTCACAATAAATGTGTGTGATTAATATACAAAGTGGAAAAGAATAAGCTATTCAAGGAACTGAGATTATGTTAAGAAAAATCATCTTAGATTACTGATACAGAAAGCCAAGGCTGTGTTATCATGTATCCTGATTAGTAATTCAACTCTAATATCCCTTTCTTCTTTGATGTTTATAGTAATATTCCTTGCATTGAGTACTGAGCTGTCGTCAGTGTTTCCAGTTCTACAGAAGTGTGTAGCTTGGATTTTTACCATCTAGATAACTAAGGATGTTAAACCTCATCAGATGTCATATTGACTTTGAGTCCAAATTAGTAGCAATAAACTGGTGCTGTGTCACTGTTACTTCTTCATACCCCACCAAACCAAACAGAGAAATAAGGAGAAAGAAGAATGGAGTCTTTGCTATACACTCATTGCAGAGGCACTGCATATTAAAGCTTGCATAGTCAGCCTTGTGGGAAAACACTCTGCGTCAGTGTTCATAATGCCTTTTGTTTGCATGTAATATAGAAATGTTCAAAATATGTTGGGGTTTCTGTTGGTTGGGTTGGTTTTTTTCACACTCAAATTAAAACAGTTTCTAGTCTTTATGGCAGCCCCAAATGATAAGTATCTCCTGGCTTTCTAGCTTTTCCACTGCCTTGATAATGTCATACTGTACACAGTGTCCACAACTTTTTCCTGCTGCATGCTTGCAAGCAGCAGCTGCTTCATTTTGTTTTCCACTACGGCTGTTCCCAGGCTTTGTAGCCTCATCCTTTAACATTATCCTTCAGTTCAGTGACCAATACAAATGCTCTGAGACCTGATTCCAAATGTATTTATGCAGGAAATGCGGATAACTCCTTCCTTTGTCTTGGTTCCTGTAGTACTGGGGTGATAAGGTTCATAAAATACAGCAACACTTTGCCTTTCTGCTAAAGAATGAGTGAATCAGTCAAGTAAATTAAATGGAAATTCCTAGCAACTAACTGAATATCACACAACTGAGTCTTGTACAGCTCAGGCTAGAACTATACATGTGGCTGAGTTAAATAGATGGCACGTGATTCACTGCATGCGTGATTCCTGTCATCATATTCATTTCAACCTCTCAATTTATGGCCTTTATACTTCCATATTGACTAATTATTAATCAGCTCTGCCAGCTTCCACACAGAAGCAGAGTATATGAGACTTCCATTTGCTGTTGGGTACTCACATTCCCTTCAGAGTTGAGAGGTAATCCGGCAAAGGTATGCCTGGACTACATTAAACAAGGCATTTAGAAACAGAGACAGGGAAGCTGTGAGCACCTGCCTGGAGGACAGTGGGCACATATGTTCATGTGAAGATAATTTGAATGAGAATAGGTGCAGAAAGGGCTATTAGGGAAATGGAGACCTTATCTTTTGATGGGAAATTAGAAAGGTTGATTTTGTTAGTCTAGCAAAATAAAAAGTAAGCAGGGTCACGGCAGTGAAACAGCTACACAGCGTGTGCTGGGATAACACCCAAACTATTTAAAGAACATTTGATGCCCCATCATATGTAATTACTTCTGTTGATTGATGTGGGACCTTGTTCACTATTGTCTTACTCAGAATGCTCTAGCTTCCTTAACTAGGATGTTTAGAGGTTAATAATTTCCCTTACCACCTACTTGCACCCTTCTGTTTATAGCCACTGACTTACACCCATGAGATATTCAAGAACTCAAAAATTATTTCAGCAGTCTTACATTTTGCAGGGCTGGAGGCCATTTCCTCTGGGAGTTGTTTTAAAATCACTCTGGATATGGTAAGAGAAATCTAGGTTACCTGTGTACCTTCTGGTTTAAGTTCCTTGCCAACGGAGCTGATAGCAGCCTTCCTAACCCTATACCTTCTCACTCTTGCATTCAATTTTAACTAAGAAGTTTTTACTTTAGGAAGCTATCCTGACTTGTTCTTCTGTCTCCAAGTCCCCTCCCTCATGTAAACCTTTTGTCCTTAGCTCCTGCAGTATCAGAAATCCATCCCAGCTGTGGCCTTTGATATAGTTTAGCATCTGGAAAGGGATTTGGCTTATATATACATTCATGTCAAGGATTCATCAGACAAAATTACCCTTAATTTACACCAACTAAATACTAAATCACCTTTATTGATTTTTCAGTACTTCAAAGTACTATATAATGTGTTACTGTGGTGAGTTGACCCTGACTGGATGCCAGGTGCCCACCAAATCCACTCTCTCACTCCCCCTCCTCAGTTGGACAGGGGGGAGAAAATATAACGAAAGGCTCATGGGTCCGGATAAGGACAGGGAGAGATCACTCACCAATTACCACCACAAGCAAAACAGATTCGACTTGGGGAAATTAGTTTATTACCAATCAAATCAGAGTAGGATTATGAGAAATAAATCTTAAAAGCACATTCCCCCCACCCTTCCCTTCTTCCTTGGTTTAACTTCACTCCCAATTTCTCTACCTCCTCCCCACCAGTGGCACAGGGGTGCAGGGAATGGAGGTTGTGGTCAGTTCATCACGTTGTCTCTGCCGCTCCTTCCTCCTCAGGGGAGGCCTCCTCACACTCTTCCCCTGCTCCAGCGTTGGGTCCCTCCCATGAGAAAGAGTCCTCCACAAGCTCCCTCAACACGAGTCCTTCCCACCAACTGCAGTTCTTCACAAACTGCTCCAGCATGGATCCTTTCCACAGGCCGCAGTCCTTCAGGCACAGACTGCTCCAGTGCAGGACCCCCACGGGGTCACAAGTCCTGCCAGCAAACCTGCTCCAGCCTGGGCTCCTCTCTCCACAGGGCCACAGGTCCTGCCAGGAGCCTGCTTCAGCACAGGCTTCCCACAGTGTCACAGCCTCCTTCAGACATCCACTTGCTCTGGTGTGGGGTCCTCCCCGGGCTGCAGGTGTACCTCTGCTCCCCCGTTACCCCCATGGCTGCAGGGGCACAGCTGCCTCACCATGGGCTGCACCACGGGCTGCAGGGGAACCTCTGTTCCAGCACCTGGAGCACCTGCTCCCTTCTGTCTTCACTGACCTTGGTGTGTTTTTTCCCCTTCTTAAGTATGTTATCTCAGAGGCACTACCACCGTCACTGATGGGCTCAGCCTTGGACAGCGGTGGGTCCATCTTTCAGCCGGGTGGCATTGGCTCTGTCAGCCCCGGGGGAAGCTTCCAGCAGCTTCTCACAGAAGCCACCCCTGTAGCCCTCCCTGCTACCAAAAAAAAATAAATGTCTAAGAATAGATATTTCAAAGACTGTTTGCATAAATACTTAAAAATACTACTTACCCTGAAGCAAATAGAAAAATTTTGAGTCCCCAGTGAATTCAGCATCAAAATTTTTTTTGTGTATTTCAGAGTAGAATATATCAGGATCAAGCAGCTTCCATATGATACTGCTTAGCTTTATGCTGTGTGAATATAGCAGAACCTTGAAAACAAATTATCACATTAGAAAAAATACTTTAAAAGGCTTCAGAAATATTCCCACAAGAAATAAACTTATAAATCATTCTAAATATCCATAAAATTGAAGGTTTCAATATAGTGATAGATCAAACTATCTAAAACCAAGCAGTCAGTTAGCAATCGACAGAAAACCACCCATAAATTCAGCGTCTGAAAAAAATGCAATGTCATAACAAAGAAGCTGCAAGAAACAAACATGAATAGTCTCTATTTGATGTTAATAACATGAGAAATTAGACATTTAAAGAAGGAAAAGGCTATCTATCTGCACCATATATCAACACCTATACATTCAGTTGCCTACAGTTTGACAGCATAGCTTTTTATGCAGATAACAAATGGTCTGGATCAATGGAAAGTTTCCACATTTCAAATCAGGTTCGAAAGTATTTTTTTTTTTAACAAGATGATAATTTGAAAATATATTTGGTCTAAATTTGTTAAACATATATCTTAGAGTAATTTAAAAAAGAAAAAGAAAAAGGAAAAAGAGAAAAAATAATAAAACGGAAAGACAAGTTTATGTTCCTAAATGAAAAATGTTTTTGACCCGGAAAACTACAACATTGCTTTCTTTCCATGGAAAGTTTTCCATGACCGCCAATCAGGATTTATTGAGAAAAGGCCAGGTTGGACGAGGCTTTGAGCAGCCTGATCTGGTGGAAGGTATCCCTAGCCATGGCAGGGGGGTTGGAACGAGACGATCTTCAAGGTCCCTTTCAACCCAAACCATTCTAAGATTCTGTCACTCTGTAAATGTTAAAAGAAAAACACAAATAAAATAAGCATTTTTATACATCACTTAGCCAAAATACCTTAGAAATAAACCACTATTAAAATGAAAGTACCTGAATGTATAAATAATTTACAAAGAAATATCTAATGCAGAATTTAAGGAATTTATTTGTTAGATAACATTTTGCTATGGATATTTTGCTATGGATATTTTGCTATGGAAATTCCTAATAGAGTCAGTGCAGATAAGGGTTCCATCATAGACAATGAACTAAAGCACACATGGATTCTTCCTGAGCACACATCATATTTAATTAAACTAAGAAATGTTTCTACTTTTGCTGAATCTGCAGACCTAATTTCTCTAGTAAGTTTTACAGCATTTGATACCCATAGGCTTTTGACTCCCATAAGACCTTAGAGCATGAAAACAGATCTCAAAGAACCGGCAGGTACATCACTAGTTTTTTTTTTGTTGTTTTTTTTTTTTTTTTTCAGTTACAAGTTAGATGATCAAAATTGTACTTAATTTAAAATCAAGGTGTCTTATCCCTCATTTTGTTCTTTTTTGTTGTTGTTTTGTTTTGTTTTTCAGAGAAGACTTTTATCTCCTGTGGGTAGGAAACAGAAAATCTCTGACTTCTGTTTGTGATCACAAATCTCTCACAAGCTTAGTTTGAAGTGTTGGGAATGCATCATATGTGTAAGACTGTTCATTTATTTATTAAAAATAAATTTTAAAATATAAAACATTATATGACTCATTTTTTCTTTCTTTTGGGACAATTATGGAAACAAAGGGCATGATTTTTCTCAAGATTTGTTGTTTGAAGTGATTCTACCATATAGAAAACTTTTGCTTCAGTTGATGACTTCTAGGTTAGAGGTTGAAAAGAAATGTTATGCAGCAAATTTTTGGGAGTGCTTTGAAACTTCATCAGTCAGGATTGCTACTGGAACCTGAAAGGAGTGTACTGTGAAGGAGCAACCTATCATCACCTTTCCCTGTGTGAAGTCTTATCTGACTCATACAAGCTCTTTATATGAAGTAGGTGAAGTCTAATGCCTAGCAGGTCCATATTAGAAGGCAGCCAACCCGTAAATCCCTGCCAGGCTCCTAACTTTCCATTAATAAGCCCCTTTCCTCTCAAGTTAGCAGGCACTTGAGGACATTAATACAAGGATTTGACTCCCCTACTTTTTACTGAGCTTGGGTCCAAGTTCTTTGAACTTGCTGGTGTCCTTTGAAAGGATTTCTCATTATGCCCAGTACCTGCGGGTAACCGCTCATGCGACTTGATGAGAATGCTGCACAGCACCGAGGAATCTAAACATTTGGAAAAAATGGGTGTACTCGTGCAGTCTCCTTGGCCATTGTCATGGCATACATACAGGACCTGAGAGAAACTCAGAGAGATTTCCAGGCTTTATTTTTAACTTTCCCAGACTTAAGGTTGACCGTATCTGTGTGACAATGAAGTTCCCAGGCCTGGTGGAGATCTGAAACCAGTCTTTCTTGCTTGGTGTAAGGTAGTGGTTTCTGACGCATCTGATGATCAGTGGAATCAGGATCTAGATGTTGCAATTTCTAGTCCCTTTCCCTGTGACTGTTCTCCTGCATAGGATGTTTAGGATATATCCCTTAAGTTGTAGGCCTTTTTCAAGAGCAGACAAATAGTATCTAAAGGAGGAATGACTCATAATTAATGTATAAATTAAATAAATTTTCTACTCTGTTGCAGTCACAAGGTCTCCCAATTCCACTCCTTTCCTGAACATCTCTCTAAGACAGGTTGTTGAGGCTACATTTAGGTAACTTGTGGCATTAGATATATTAACCTAAAATCACTCTGTGTATGTGTGTTCATGGATGGGGACTCCCTCCTGCTTCCTACAAAGCCTGGAAATTCTTCATATGTGAGAAGATAGCAGTCTGAGAACCATAACTCACTGGAGATCTCAGAGGAAAGTTTTAATTCCGTAGATACAGGAAACCCTCCAGAGTAGCAGCAGCAGCAGCAGCAGCAGCAGTAGTAGTAGTAGTAGTAATAAAAAACAACAAAAGAAATAAAGAAAGAAAAAAGAAAAAAAAGAAAAAAAGAAAAAAGAAAAGAAGAAATAAAGGAATGAGACCCTCCGTCCCCAAGCATTTAAAGGTGCATTTTCAAGTGTCCAAACTGTCTACCAGAATTTATGATAGGTATTGTAGTGATCCAAGGAGACACAATAGCAGCCTTCCAGTATCTAAAGAGGTCCTACAATTGGGATGGGGAAACACTCTTTATCAGGAAGTCTAATGAAAGTTCAAGGGGTAATGGTTATAAGCTGAAGGAGGGTAGATTTAGACTAGATATTAGGAAGAAATATTTTCCTGTGCGGGTGGTGAGGCAGTGGCCCAGGTTGCCCAGGGAAGCTGTGGATGCCCCATCCCTGGAGGGGTTCAAGGCCAGGCTGGATGAGGCTTTGAGCAACCTGGGCTAGCGGGAGGTGTCCCTGCCCAGGGCAGGGGGGTTGGAACTTGATGATCTTGTAGGTCCTTTCCAACCCAAAGCATACTGTGATTCTACAATTCTATGATTCTATGATCGTGTAAGAAAGAAAGTTGAGGATGCCAGAAAAACAATTTAAAAAAAGGCAAAAGTAAAATAACTAATATGTATAATGGGGTTACTTGGTTGTCTGCTGTTTACACTATAATCATGGCATTTGGCAAGCAATCATCATTCATATTTTGCAGTGAAGGCAGGTGCCCATGAGTGATTTTTATTGCTCTAGAGCTGAGCCAGCAGAATCCTGAAGCACAAGCATAGCAGAAAACACATGCTAACATTTTATTGATTCTATTAATACTAAACCATGTGTTTGTTTTGCTGAATCTGAGGACATAAACTGGAGATCAGAAGTGTGACCAGGTACAGCTCTGAAGGCTGCAGGGAGGTTACCTGTCCTACATGAAAAAAGTGTATTGTCATGCCTGTCTGAATGATGAATTAGTAGAAAAGCAATAGTGTTAATTTAATATTTTAGGCAAAGTTCTGCTGTCAATTGATTACAATTTTTTGTGCAATGCCAGAATCAAGGAAATAGCAATTAATAGGCAAAGGGACAGAGATATCATTTTTCTCACCTTATATTGAATTAATGACATTAGATATAACCCTAGGAAGACAATTTCCTTTAAAATTCCTTAGGGTGGAAAGGGCAGATTCACTGAAAATTGCTTTCAATATAACTTCCAGTGACTACTCTTTTTTTTTTTTTTTTTTTTTTTTTTCAGTTTAAAGAACTGTTTAACAGTACTGAAAGTGGTTTGACATATATTTTGCAGAAATATACCACAATCAAAATTTCAGTAGAGTAGAAAGAAAAAATAAAAAGAATGTGAACAAAGTATTGTTATAATAATAAATCAGCTGTCAAATGCTTGCACTCTACTCCTTAATGTCTCATGGGAGTTAATAACTTTCTACAGAACGAGAAACAGAGAACAAAAACGACATAACTGAAAATACTTGTATTTAATCATACTCTTATATTGCAGCAGGAAAAATAATATTCATACTTCAAACCAGCTTGGTTTGTACCTTAAATGGGCCAGCTTTAATAAAAAAGAAGTTCAAAAAGAGTAAATACAATATTTTTTCTAATCTTTGACTAATACATAAACATAAACACACGACCACAGATGTTTTCTTGGTTGGCTTGACATCGATTGTTGTATCTAAGGATATTTGAATCACATTCATTAAACATGTGAAGCCTAATTGCATTTTTCAGTCATTGCCTAGGACAGCAATGAAGGAATTGCAGAGATGCTGAGAAACAATAGTAGCTTTCTGAAACTTTCAGATTCTTACTTGTTGGAAAAAAAAGAGAAAAGACTTTTTTAATTATTTTTTTTTAACAATACAGTAAGGCCTCCCGCCATGTCATTTATACTCTGCTTGACACAGGAACAGAGTGGAAAAAACCCTCAAACTGAACCCATAGGAATGCAGCTGTTGTTCATAGTTGTGAATGGGGGTTAAATTAACAAAGTGGCAAATGTTAATAGGTCTAGGTGGGAAAGAAAAAAACCCACAAACTCCATAGTATTTAATGAAAAGTAATGAAATTTCAAAATATGCTTTATTTAGTAATTGCTGTAAACTTAATTGATATGGAATAAAAAGAGCCTTACAAAATGTTTTATTAAAAAAAAAAAAAGTGTATGCACCTTGATTAAGGTAACCAATAGCTTGGTGCTCATACTCTGTATTCTGTTCTCAGAACTAAAGAAACTAAGTCGTCTACATGACTTCCCTACATCTACAGAACCATCTTTCTTCCTAGGCACTCTTGACTGAAATAATTGATGAAATTTGAATTAGATTCCCCATTCCATTTCACTGACATTTTTTCAGCTTAAGAAAATGTTATTCAATCGTCTGCATGTGTAAGGCACTGAAATTAGGGCCTGAGATTGCATCCACATTAGAAAGAATAAAAGCAAAAGAGCTGATTTAAGCAAGTATTTTATTGACCCTTGTTGTTACAGAAATGTGGTATCTTGCTACATGGCATCTTGCTGTGTGGGTTGGGGCTTCACATTAAGGGAATACAGCACCTTTAACAGCACGTCCTTAACTGAATGGAGCTCTACTAAGGAGCAGAAAAAGAGTAAAGCAAAAGAAAGTGAATCCAGGCAGGAAGATTCTCTTTCCTTCCCCTTCTGCATCTTCAGACAAACACGACAACCTGTTTCTGCAGCTACAACGAATTACATTTTTAATCTTCCACCAAAGTCTTATGCATAATTCTTTTTATCAATGAGGCAAAAGAAGGAGGGACTTTTTTTCTTCCCTGAACTGTCGTCTTCTTTGGCTAACACTTTCTTCAGTTGCTTCTAGAATGTCCAGAAGTGTTTTCCTTTTTGTTTGTAACTAATTTCTCTGAAAAAACACCAATATTTTCACTGGTCATTGCACCTGCCCCTTCTCCCAGTCGAAAGACACCATTGCAAGTACACTGCCACTTTTAGACCAGAGTTTCAAAGAAAAAGATGTATCTGCTCCATTGAGTTGAAATTACTAAGGCTTGTATCCTAGGGGAGAAAGTTAAAAAAAATGAAAAATCAATACAGTCAAGGACAGGACAGAATTTCTACATATAAGTTCAAGATAGTGATCAAAAGTGTACTTCTTACAACCTCAAGCGCAGTTGCTTTTTGGTGTTCAGAGAAAAAGCTAAAGGTATGTTTCTTCAACTGATCCTAAAACAAAAGAAAGAAAGAAAAGAAAGACCAACAAAGTAAATGGAGTGTTCATTTTTTTAATCTGATAAGAAACAAGATGATTTATATTGTCATTGGAAATTTTGCTGCTGTTTGAATGTTTCAAAATTGAATTTGAACAGCGGGTAATGGTGACTTCTCTCAATGAACTGTTATTCTTTTTGCCATGGATGATCATATATATCAGGTTTTTATTTACTGTGGGGTTTTTTTTAGAAATCTGGGTGCTTTTGACTGGAATGATTTAAAAAATTGTGGGTAAATGTAAGACCAACTGTTCTCACACTTTAAAAGGAATTAATAAAAAATATTTCACATTTATAAAAACAGTGTAGTATGGGAGGGAACTTTACCTTTCTCTCATCCATTTAGCTTTACAAAAAGAAAAAACTAATTCTATTTTATTTACTAAAAAGACCATAAAAGCTAAATTTTAGATATTTAGTCGTAGAACCAAAATATTTTACTGTACATGCAGACATTTCTGCACTTTTTCCATGAGCGTTCTCAGGTGAAGTCAAGAAAAAATTTAATGCACCAGAGCAATGAGAAGTCAATAAAAATTTCTTAAGCAACACTTTAAATTTGTTGTGTAAAACTGTCAGACCTTGATCAGTAGACCCATCTTGATACCCTGAGCTACTCAGTTCATGAAAAACATATACGCCAGTTTTGAATCCTCACAAGATCCTTAGTGTTTTCTTTTCTTTGTCCTTTCTTAATTGTCCCCTTTCATTAAAGAGAAAGAAAGCTGGTTTTGTTCTTATTCAATGGATTGGGAAGCACCTGGCCTTACTTAAAACTTTGTGTAGTGACAGTTTGACAGGAGCAGAAAAAGTTGATACTACTTGACTATGTCTGTATGGTCTCTATTTTCATCAAGACACACAAAGACAGGAAGAACTTGGTCTAAAATACTGTTCTCTTCTTGTTGCCCAAACTGACTCTTTTCAATCTATCTTGATTCTTTCTCCATTGTATTGTATTAAAATCAATAGTGCCAGACATTTAGAAACAACATACAAAGTGTTTAGATGTCAAAATGCGAGAACACCAACAGTAATTTTTAATCAAGGACAGAAAGAAAACGTCATAGCCAATATTTTGTACAAAATACTTCATACAACTGATGAAAACAACCCTCCCATGTAATATTGCTCAGAAAATCTAGGGTAGTGCAGATTTGAAGGGATCAAAGATCTGTTTAATGAACAATTTGAAAAATTTGTATTCTGTCTGAATATTTGGTAAAAATCAGATAAAGAAAAGCTTTGAATTATTCAAAATTTCTTCAAAATTTCTAAAAACACTATCTATGTGTGTGCCCCTACGTACATACACACATAAAGAACATTGCACTAAATTTTAGAACAGAACGAAGCCTAGACTTTTTCCGTATAGCTTCCACTATATAATGGGATTATAACAGAAAAATTAAAACAGGAAAAAAAAGCACGAAATTTCCAGAGAAAGAAAAAAACCAAATATTTTGGACTGTCAATGGGCTTAGAAAATGGAGATCTGTAGGGTCATAATTATCAGCTGACTTCAAATTATTTTTGCTTCCATTTGTAATTTGAATTTAGCATCCTGGCAGCCTTTTTAAAAAAATAAATAGCTGGGAATATATGCTACTGACCACTTGATCTGAAAGAGGAAATAAATAAAACCTGCCTTAGGCAGTTGGAATAATACTCATGATTACAAGCCCTAGAATTCACAGGAGGCTTCTGCAATCCCAGTATCTGTTGGGAAGGCAACAGGAGTGGATTCAAGTAATGCAGGAGATTACTGGAGTGCATTAAATCCAATTCCTTGATGCAGATTAACAATTAAGGTACTAGGGGATTGATTTACTATGCTCATACAAGGAGGAGCTGGCTGAGGTTTTGAAGGTCAAAGGCAAACTTGAACCTGAGTGGTTGAGACTCATAGCGTAAGCACAGCCCTGGGCTTTAGGAGGACAGTTTTCAGATTATCCACGGATCTACTTGAAGGGAACACATGGGATACTTCTCTGAAGAGCAAAAGTATGCTCAGAATTGTTCATTGATCTTCAACTAAAATAAGTGCACATAGTTGAGAAAGTTGGGCAGAAAAACAGAATGGATGAACAGCAATCTCCTAACTGTGCTCAGCTGTAAAAATGAGGCCCACAGAGGGTGGAAGCAAGGACAGGTTACACAGGAGAAGTACAAAGATGTTGCTCATGTCTGCAGACTGGAAATCACAAAGCCAAAACTAAGTTAGAGCTGGAACTGGGAAGAGATGTGAAGGGCAACAAGATGACTTCATCAACAGCAGAAAGAGGGTGGAAGAAAACATGTGCCTACAGTTTATTGGTAAATGAACTAGAGATGAGGGACACTCTGCTTTGTTTTGCCACTCTGAAGTTGAGGCACTCTGCTTTGTTTTGCCTCTGTTACTACAGATGTGAGTATTTCAGGCCTCTCAGCCTGCTAGAGGAGTCCACAGGAGTGAAATGATATATACTGTAGAGGAAGATACACTTAGGGAGCACTTAAGCAAATGAGACATGCACATACAAGTCTGTAGGGCCATACGGCATGCCCTCAAGGGGACTGAGAGAACTGGATGATGTCATTGTGCCTGCTCTGTATCGTCTCTGAAAGGTCATGGTAATTGGCACATATATGGATACTCAAAAAACCCAGACAAACTGACCTTCAAGAAAGGCAAGAGGGAAAATCTAGGGAGAAAAAAAAGCCAGTCAACCTCACCTAGAACTCCAGGAAAGGTGTGGAACAAATCCTTATGGATGTCACATCCAGGCATATGGACACAAGAAAGTGGTTGGGAACAGCCCGCATGGACTTGTCAACAACAGGTAGTGCAGAATGCAATCAGATGTTTGGCTTTGTGGGCAAGTGGGGAAGCACTGAGTGTTGTACACCCTGACTCAGCTAAGGTGTTTGACAGTCTCCCATGGTATCCTTAGAGTGAAATTGGTGATACATGAACTGGATAAAGAGAGGGGACTGAGAAAAAATGGCTGGATCACTAGGCTCAGTGGTCTGTGATCTACAGCACGAAGTCTGGCTGGTTACTAGTGTCATCACTCAGGGACAAATATAGGGGCCAATACTATTTAATGTCCTTACCAGAACATAGGAAACTTTGACTTGAGGGAAGGGTGGGCAGGAATTATCATGAGGATGGTCAAATACTGAAGAGAATTGGCCAGAGACACTGTGAAGTCTCCAACCTTGCAGATATTCAGGACTTTCCTGGACAAATCCTAACTGGGCTCTAACTGGGCTTGCTTTGACCAGAAGTGTGGATCTGCCTGGACCTCCCTAGATCCTGTCCATCTCACGTAATTCAATGACTTTATGATTCTGTGAATAGATAATTTTCTGTGAAGTGGTGATGGAAAGATTAAAAATAGATCCATTTTCCAATTCTAATCTTATGATTCTGAATCTTTTTTATCAAGTATTCCATTGCTATCTGGAATTCCAGTGATATCTGCCACAGGGAGAAACCCGGAGTCTCAAATGCATTTCATCTCCCATGAAATGGTTTGTATAGATGCTAGCTTTATTACATTACTTTATTACATTGACAATTTATTACATGTTGTGGAGATTTTGAGTATGGGGGTTTTTGCCTACTCATTATTCTTTCTTTTTTTAAAACTTCTGCCAAGGTAAGCAATTTTTTAAAATTTTTTTGGTCATTTTCATCCTTAAGGGAAATAAAGTGTCTTTCAAGAGAACAGTACAGTTTATTAAATACCAAAACAGTGTTTTAAGTAACTTCATAGATGTGAATTGAAGTAACAACAGTTAAGAAATTCAGGGGTGAAACATCACTGTTAACTCCTTTAAGACTCAGAATGAGAAAAACATGAAGGTAATTATTCTGGGTACTAACATTTACATACAGCAAGTTCTAAAAATTTCCTGCGATGTGATGAAGTCTCTGAACAAAACATATAAATACACGTATAAGTTGAATGATGTGAGTGGTGGGATGATATTTCATATATATCCATTTAAAGTGTATCTACTAGATACACGCCCTGATAGCCATTCACACATGGATCAGATAAGGATCCAGCCGTGGCACACAGGCTTGTGTTCAGAACCAGAATGGCTCTGAAGTTAATATGAAATCCACGCAAATCATAACCAAGAAGAATAATATTGCAGTTTGATGGCTCTAGCTAATATTAGAGTACCTTGGGGTGTAGGAAATTTCATCTTCAATTGGCCATATCATGGCTCAGCCCTGACTTCTGTACATGGTCCAGTCAAATGTTGCTCTAATTAAAAACATGCAGAAAGAAGAAAAAGAATTCCTCAACCTTGAAATATATGCACCCACTCAACCTTCACAAAATGTCAGAAGTAGAAGCAGCTTCTGGTGAGCTCATACCTGACACAGTTCCTGCCATTTTTATTGGCCCTTACACAGCCAATTTAACTGAAAATGCTTCTAATCAGTGAGGAAGGATTTATGTTTAATGATGTTCTAAAAGTACTCATCTTTCTAATGCAAGATGGACTTTTTGCTTTATTTATGCTTTTATTTTCTTGCATGTGTTCCTTGCATCTAGTCTCCCTCTTCCAGAGAGACTGTGAAACAGTCAACTTTAACAACGTCCTTCTTCCAAGACACTGTGGTGACCTTCCCTCCAGCACATAAGGAAGTCTCCTCCAGAACTTGGAAACTCTGTGCTCCAAGCAGGATAAAGGCAGAGGTTTATGAAGTGTCTTCAGCATCTCCAAAGCCTTTGGATGTGCACACATTTCTATGTGAATTAAGTATTCTAACTTCTTGGCAGCCCATCTATCTGAGCTGCTTGAAAACTAAATTGTCTTCCCTTTCCCTTTCCCCTTCTTTGCTTTGGCATATGTACATAATGATTATATTCCCAAGCAATTATTTAACTTGTCTGTAAAACATGATATTTATTGCATTTTAGCAGGACATAACAATATTTCCATATTAGACTATCAATATAGATTATTGCCATTATGTGCAGTAGATGGCAATAAAACCACCACCTGCTATTGGGCTTTTGCAAACCATTTGGCTTATTTTCCTTGTAAAAACAAAATAAATGTACATCAGGATCTGCTGTTATATAAAGAAAAAAAAATGAATCCCAGCCATTTTCCACACTGCTTATGCTCATGCAATAGCTGTACAGGCTAAAAATGACTGCAATTAAACCAGTTCTCAAAACTGAGAGTTACCAAAGAGGATGCACTCTCTGGGGAAAAGTAAAGAAGGATCTCTATCTTTTCTGTCAGTGTTACTTGGTTACTGCTGCTGCTATTGGTGGCAACAAACAGCAGAAAGGTTTAATGTCTCCCTGAGAAGCTCACTGCAGTATAGTCAACATATCAACATTTTTCCTTCCCAGCACTCAGTCTTGCTCAGTCTTGCTTTTCATACTTATTTTTCCCTTCTTGCTAAGTATTCCCCAAAGACTGAAGAAAGCAGAAGCCATTACCCTAAAATATCTTCAATCCCTACTGTTTGGTTTGTTTATTTTCAAACTGTGTTTTCCAAGCCCAGACAGTAATCTCATTTGCAGAACATCTCACAAAATCAGACTTCATCCTATGGATGGAATTTGATCTTTCAGGTACTCTTATAACCTCAAAGACAAGAGTTGGTCCTGTATTAAGGCATTAGCAGTAGCTGTCTTTCTGTCAAAACAGTACCCAAATATTTTCACTCCACATTTATACCAAAATGCTTCCTAAAGTTTCAGTACAACTTCTTTACTCTTTTGGAAGATCTCCTTAATTTTCTTTTTGTTCAAATGTTCATAATACTAGAATTTTACTGAAATAATGACGTTACCGTGAATATGAACAATACGAATAAACTCTATGAACTCCATTACCTCAAAATACAGTTGAACAAAATTTCAATTTTCTCAGAATTTTCCAGTTAATCAAAATGATAAAGTTTAATGAGAAGAGACTGTGACAAAATTCAAATAAAGGAATCTGGACTGGAACCTTATAAACCTGCCTGTCAGGTTTTCCTACTTTCTTGGCAAACCTATCTGCCAGACTGTCTGTGATTTGAAATACCAGGGCTTCTGTGATCTCTGCTGGGGGGAGACCACTAGAAGACTGCCTTGGAGTAAGGGTGCTATTCCCTTTCATCAACGCATCAAAGCTTCTATTTTTTTCCCAAAGTGGAATGCAACCACATTTCAAAATTCTTCCCCAAACCACACTAACTCTACTCCATTCTCAAAATATGGTCGGGCAAGTGTGATGGAAATCCAACGGAGATCACAAAAATAAGGAAATGGCTAGTTTGGGGCTACCTCTCTACAGTTCCTAAAATGCATGCAGAATGTTTCCAGTGACAGACATCAGACATCTCAAAAATTCACTTCTGCATAAGGAAACATTATGAACAACATAAAACAATAGCTTAACTGCTGCCCAGACAGTGACAGCAAACAAAAGTCACATGCATGAAAGAGGTAATTGCTCAACATATTCTGTTTTAGAGAAAAACATGAAGACACATTTACTTGTAAATTCTTCAGAAGAGAGACACTGTGTGTTGTTAGAGATATTGAAAAAGTTTATATTTTTTTGGTCCACTTTAGTTGCCAGAATCTCCACTTTTTCCCATATTATTTTTGTATGCAAACCCAAAGCCTATTATTCCATCGCCATTAGAGCTGCCTTTATATTAAAACACCTGAATGCCTCAGAGTCAGGAATGCAAAATACCTCACCAACCAGATGCTCTGGAAATAAAGCTATTTGTCTCACAAGCAGCTTGCCTGGATAATCAGACATGAATTGTAGACCTAATAAATCTTAGATACAACTAATGATTGCCTGGGAGATTAATTTCTCCTGGTACAAAGGAGATGGAGAGATTCATGTGACCTTTGTAGTTTAATGAAGAAATAAACCCACGTTTTTCAAACAGTCTTAAATTCACTAATCTCACAGAGCTGAATTATTTTAACAAATAGTTTGGTAGAACACTGTTTCACCTCTCATTTCACGGGTCAATCCTTATTGTAAACATATCAACAAACTAACTTGTATAGTACCTTTCGATACAAGTGGCATTCTAGCCATGTTAAGCAGCACAAGGTAGAGAAACAAATGCACAATAACTAAAGAGAATTGGGAGTAATTCTTGTGGAACTGCTGCCCATGCACAGTAAGTGGATACAAAGACAGAAATACAGGGTAGGAATTTTCTGCCATTATCCTTTAATTAGAATTATTTAGCCTTACTCAGGAAGGACCAGCTCCTGTGTACATCAAATTCACTTATAAGGAATCATGTCCCAAGCCTACTTGTGATATTGACGCTCTTTTACTTCACGCGGCAGAGTGACTGAAGCCAGCCAACATATGGTGGTAAGATCATTGAAAACAGGAATTAAAAAATATTCTCATTACTGTGATTCCCAAACTATACATTATTACATTATTTCAAAGCTACACATCAACATTCTTCCCAATTTTAGCACAATTATCGTCAAGAATTCAACTATCTGAAAGGGAAGAATTTTTATTATTTTTATTTTGTTAGAGCACAGAATAATTTCTCTTCCAACTTCCTGTTTTCTGATGCAGTGATGTTTTTTTCTTTAACTTGTTATTTCTGACACAGACAAAATATTTGCACTGTCATCAGTTTTCTAAATGCTCCACGTAACCCTGGAGTGCCTCAGGATATATACAGGTTGTATTTGGAGACTTCCAAACTCTACTTATAAATTTATCTTTTTTCTGTTTTTTCTAAATATATTCTTTTTATACTTTAAGGATAACATTTTGATGTAAAATGCAGTAGGTCATGTTTGCTCTTACCTAGTTGTTGTACAAAATTAAAATGGTGCACAATAACACTGTGTATCCACTGCTGTCATAGTGTTAGACTTTGTTCTTCATCATCTCGAGTAATTAAGGACATAGAGTGGAGCTGGAAACTTTCTCATTGTACAGCTCTGCACCAATTATAAGTTTGACCCTCTCTTATTCATAGCCTAAAGTGCACCAAAATTTCTTATTTACCAAACATACTGATCTGTGGAGCCTTCAGCAGATGTGCAATTAAAAATTAAAAAATAATCTATGAGGAAACATCAGAGAGACCAAGATTTTACTTTGGAAAGGAGTGCAAAGACAATAGCTAAATTTGTATGTCCTATGAAGGCTTCGCTGTGATTAAGTATAAAAAAGTGAGAGATACCCACAATACAGCTGTAATGCAGTCTGTGTTTGAATAAGATGGGAAAAATACAGCTGAATATAACACCATTGGTAGTTCTCACAGCTGGGCCCCAGTACTATAACCCTAAATGAAAATCTGTCACTAAGACACCACGTAAGAAAGAAGATTATAAGGATATTTCTGTGAAGAAGGCACTGAAGAAGTCCACAGACTCACAAGAGCACTGGCAGAGGAAAGAATTGGCCGTGAAGCCAAATTTTAGAAGAGTTTGATCAAAACTGCTGAAATAATCTACACTGAGGATGAAGATGGACACTGAATGTTTGGCTTAGACACAGTTAGAATCTGAAGCATAAATTCAATAGTATATACTATATGTAGTATACTGGAAAAGTGTAGCATGGAACTGGGAAAAGTAATTGCCATCATGCATCTTCTACTACTAGACAGAAGAGGAAGAGCCACAAAGCCACACAGAAGAAGAACCTGGAGGCATTCAATGCTCCAAAGCATTAGGATCTTATATGCAGGCATTAGTCTCTGTTACTATCATACAACACAGTTCATCTCAAGTAATTATATGAAGAGCTGGACTCTCTGAAGTGTATAACTTTGGTACGTACCTTATTATTCTGCCTATTCAAGAAATCATAGACATCATCTTACATATTTGTCGGCATGATACCTGATTTCTCCAGTCATTACAGCCTTACTTTTCTTAGAAATAAATAAGACACTGACATCTGAAAGGAGGTTGTAGTGAGGTGGGTGCTGGCCTCTTCTCTGAAGTAACAAGTGATAGGACAAGAGGAAATGGCCTCAAGTTGCACCAGGGGAGGTTTAGGCTGGATGTTAGAAAAAATTTCTTCACTGCAAGAGTGATGAGGCATTGGAACAGGCTGCCCAGGGAAGTGGTTGAGTCACCATCCCTGGGGGTGTTCAAGAAACATGTAGATGTGGTGCTTCGGGACACGGTTTAGTGAGTTAGGTGGTGTTGGGTTGGACTTGATGATCCTTGAAGTATTTTCCAACCTTAATGACTCTAAGATTCTATGATTCATCTGCTATAAGTTGATAGGACACGGCCTCTTTGGTGGGGGACTGTTGTATTTAGCATTTCTGAACACTTTCCTGAGGTGAAGTACTATAGGTTTAAGTAACTCATTATAAGCAGGCTGACTTGAAGTTTCTGAATTAAACAATTACTTATGCAAAATAAACCACCAGGCTAGTACATGAGCATGTTTTTATTTTATGAATAACTTTAAAAGTTGCATTTTGATGAGAAATAATTCTTCCATACTTATGTAAAAAGGGAAAAGAAAAACAATGCAGTGAAAAATGCTGCTTATTCTTGTTTCTAAAATTAGCTTTGTCATAATTATTCTGAATATAATAGGATCACATAGCTCGAATTTACTATTAAAATGGTAAAAAAATTGCATGCAAAAATGTAAAAGAGTTTACTGTAAAAAAAGTTTATTAATGTAAAAAAGTTTACATTAATTTCTTCTGAATATATTGCAAAGGGTATAACTTCAGTGCATCTCCTTAAATGAAAATAAACAATATTAGCCCGCTAAGAAGAGCTGGTCTACAGATCAGGAATAATTTAATCACATTTCTTGATTAGCACCAGTGGAAAGTTGTTAAAAGTGAGAGATGAATCAGGTCTTCACATCTTTCCCTTTTGCCACGACTCAGTGTACCAGAGGTATAAAAAGGACTCATGAAACCAGGAAGCAACCCAAAACTATTTCTATGGAAACAAGCTCTGGCTTCAGGGAAAGCAGTAAATCAACCTCTTTTGTGTTGTGTTTGAGACGTTTGGATGTTTCCAACGCTTGGCTGCCAGGTTACCTAACCAGCTAGTGTCTCAAGGTTTAGCACTAACGACTGAGTCTGATCCTGAATTCCCTGCACACTTAACAGACAATTGTAGTTTTGCCTGAGAAAAGCAGGCAGGAGAAGTCTCTTTTATTTTTTTTTCTTTCTTTACCTGCAGAACTAGTCTCTATTGACTTTTGCTATGCTGTTACACTTTCTGTACCACTTTCTTTAAAAAACTGAACTCTCAAGTGAAAAACCAACCAAACAAAAAGACACCTTTCCCCAAAAAAATTCTCACAACAAGAACAAAAACTCACTTTAGAGTAAATAGATCTAGTGTAACCAAAATAGGGCTAAGCTCTCCTGGTACCCCAGGCCCCAGAGTGAGGCCAACACTAAATTGTTGTTTGCAAGCACAGGCTGCAGAGGGCAATGTCCCTCACGAAAGCACTGTGCTTCCCAAAGAGCAGCAAAGGGGACCTTTGGGTTATAGGGAGAAAGTGTATATTACTTTTTCCTGTGTTGTCAGCTGTTAGCGGTTCAAAGAATCAGAGGTCTGGACCCTTAATGCCAACAGTTAACAGTGTCCAGAGATTTAAGGAACACTGGACAAGTATTCTACATGTCTGGTGAAAAACAAACTTCCCATAACATTTCAAACAAAATTCAGAGTTGTTTTGCTATTCCACCGTTTAACCAATAAAATGAAAACCAGTAACTGAAGAGCAGGAAAGTCAGGATATCCTTCCCATTTGTCCCTAAGCTGCAAAATCTGAGTACAGAAACAGGCAGGGATAGAGATGCACTTCTTCTTTGGTGAAAAAAAGAAAAAATTTAACAAAACTCAATTTTTCCATTAAAATATCAGCCATCTATATAGAGACCAGTGACCAAGATCAGAGGAATGCAAAAACTGGGTTTTTTTCTTTGGACTCTCTACAGATGCCCAAGGTTGGAGAAGCTCCATGCAATATTTTCAACAGCAAGTCTTCAGAAAATATGAAGTTAGTCTCTCCAAATTAAAAGACCAGCTTTTAAACCAAGCAATCTTCAAATAGTAATAAATACTCTACTTTCCTTTGGGGTTATTTGGCCCTGATCCACTATCATAAGAACAGGAAGTTCTGTGTTAAAAAACGAAAGCTGAGATTCTCACATACCCACTAGACTGCAGGACTGGGAAGAAAGAAGAGTTAAATGAAAATCAGTGAAATAAAAGAACAGGAAATGGGAGTGTAAATGACAGCAAAGTTCAGTAGGAGACAAAAGGGAAAGGTAAGATGTAAATGAGACTGTAGTTTGTATGCTGCGTAACATGGTGTTTTGCCTCTATTGCTTTAGGCCACAGAGACGATAAAAATCCTTAAAAGTCATTCTGGTCCACTGTAATAGCCAAATCACTACTAAAAAAAAAAAAAAGAAAAAAAAAGTATTGGAGTGTTGGACATTGAGTATTGAATTAAAATATATACACACAGTAGAATGCCATGCTGTCATCATCCGACTCAAGAAGACACTTGAGCATAGACTGCCTAATTTGTGCATTAACACCAGAGTTTGTTGGACAAGATGCTGTCTAGCTCCATCTGGAGCTCACAACAGTTTCAGATAAGAACATGGTGTTATGACTAACAGAGTACTATAATTATCTAATATCTGCTTCAGAGATATGTGTGATTAATCTAAGAAAAGCACACGGAATGAAAGAAAAATACATCATCGGTTTGTCATACCTTTGTTTAACGGCAATAAGAAAATTCTCAAAGAGGAAAAAATAATGAGAAACATCTTCAAGCTATATCATGGATAATTAGGTATTCAGATATTCCAAAATTTTTGCCTAACTATATTCTCAGAGACTAATGCAGTATTTATATCCAAAATAACCAGGGTTTTTTGGTATTTAGGATAACATAAATGCACTGACTTAAAATTTCCCCTCTCTTCCACTTACTCCTCCTCCCTCAATGCTTTTAACACACACTGAATATTATTTTTTCCATTGAGCTCTCTTCCCAACACTGTTTCCCTCTCTTCTCAGACATAAATGAGGTGCTGGGCAATGTTCTGACGTCAATGTGGTGATTGCCCCAGGGGGGAAAACAGCAGTTTAAAATAGAAACGGAGACACAGACAGACACATTCATATAGACACCTGCGGGTGCCAATAACACTGATAGACCTAGACTTCTGGGAACCTCTGGCAGACTTCAGGTGCCAGGTTACTCTCTGAGCTCTGTATGACATTGTTCTCCCTACGTCTTGGCAAGGGTTGAGCCACAAAATTCAGGACTGGCATTGGACTTGGGGCTTCTCCAAAGATTACCAAAATGCAGATCATGGCTGAGGTCTGTTGCTAACTACAACTGGGTTTTTGTTTGAGGGTTATATCTTACATATTATACATATACTCTTGCTTTCAGTTATTTTAAGACCAGAGCTGTTTATAGATCTCTGGGTAAATGACAATCCAGTGTTTAATTTCTTCAGCATCTCTAATGGAAAATCTTCTGATAAAAGAGTGAAACCATCAGCAGCAACACAGAGCATGCTAGCATATCAGAGCTAAAATAAACTTAAAGGAAAAACAACTAAGACAAAAATCTCCAGAGGTAGGAGGCAAAAAAAGCTGGATTTATTTATCTTCTCCATCTCTGTTTTAACCCCCAACATACAATAATTAAGTCTAGAAAAGGTGAAGGGTAGACAGTTAAAGAAATAAAAAAGTGTTTTTTGAGCAGATGCTAGAGAGTTTGGCTTATTTAGCCTATCAAAATGATGTCTGGGAAGGGACACAGTGACTCTGAAAGAAACAACATATTAACTATCAGATAATTAGCACAAAACAAATGGGAATGAATTGGCCATTAATACATTTCAAATGGAAATTGGAAGACTTTTTAATCATCTTTTAAGAAGAGTTCTGGCACAGCCTTCTAATAAAGAGAGAAAAAAAATTTAAAGAGAGTTTGATAATTTTATGCATGAATTTTGAAACAAACAAAAATAGGTTGTTCTCTAGGCAACAAGGAGAAAATAGAATCATACAATCATAGAATTCTATGATTCTATGATTCTGTAGTTGGAATTCTTCACCAAAGGATGTTAAAGATCAAAACTATAGACCAGTTCAAGAGAAGACTAGGTAAGTACTTGGAAGAGAAATCTACAGCAGTTTCTGAACAGATAACAAACATGAAGGTGACAAGAGAAAGCACACTGGAAAAACATCATATAAGTTTGCTGTGTTTTACTTTTCTGTTGTGGCTTGAAGAGGATTTATGACCTAGATGTATTAGTTTCTGAGAGAACTCTGTACCTAAGAGATTTTCTTCAAAAGTCAGATCTTTAATTTTAAGTTAATCCTAGTGGAGTTCAAGGTCAAACTATACACAAGTTATTTTGTAGAAGTAGAGGAAAGACCAAGAGCCCTGTAGTAGATTTACCTGTATGCAGCCCCACAATGTGTTGGGACTTGTGTTCCTAATTTCATTATCAACAGGCCAGTGTGTTTTGATCCTCTTCAGCTGCCTCCACAGAAAATTCTTTGTCCAAAATGAATAAAATACTTTATCTTAAACACTCACAAGAATTATATTTTTCTTGAGAGTAAATTTGTCTTCAAAAATTAGATGCGTAGTGTCCCTTAGTTGGGAAGCAGGCAGCCTGAAAAGAGTCCTTAAACTTTTTGTGATGTCTTCCCCTTGCAAAATTTAATATTTTGTAATCAGGTACTACAGAGGTGGCATCTGTCAGAAGAGACATGAGGCTGCCCCATGCTGGACACAGCCAGTTCCAGCAGGGTCCAATAGACCCAACTCAGAACACAGCTGAGATCGTCAGCCAAGATGTTATTGCCTCTGGGAAAACATTTAAGAAAGAACAAAACACTGCCAGAAAACAAGGGGTGAGGAAAACAAGTGTGAGAAACAGCTCTGCACACACCAAGGTCAGAGAAGATTTCCTTTAAGATGTGGAGGACCCTATGCTGGAGCAGGTGGTTATGTCCTGATGGAATGACAGACTGTGGAGAGCCCATGCAGGAGGAGGCACCTGGCAGGAACTATGGCCCATGAAGGATTGACGCTGGAGCAGGGGAAAAGTGTGAGAAAGAAGCAGCAACATAGAGGAACTGTTATAACTGAGACAATACCCATTCCTCATCACCCCCACGCTTCTCATGGTGGAGTGAAGGTAGGGGAGATGGGAATGAAGCACTAAATATAAGCCTGGGGGAAAAAAAAAAAAAAGGGAGAGGGAGGTGTTAACTTAATTTGTCTTTGTTTCTTACTATCCAACTCTATTTTAATTGACAATAAATTAGATTACTTTTCCTCAAGTTGAGTCTGCTTTGCCCATGACAGTAACTGGTAAATGATCTCCTTCTCTTTATCTTTACTCACAAGGTTTTTCATCTTCTTTTCTTCTAATGAACTGTTGAAGAGGCTGAGTGAGAGAGTAATTGGGTGCAAGTCTGGCAGCCAGCTAGGGTCAACCCACCGACCATCCAAAATAAGTTCTTGTTAGATATGCCAGAAAAATTACTTCCAAACAACTTCAAAGAAAATTTGGGGGAGCAGGAGTGATTATTAAATTACAATATTGGGTAAAAGAGTTTCTTGAAAGTTTGTTTGGTTTTTTTTTTTTTTTTTGTATTGGGTAAAAGAGTTTCTTGAAAGTTTTGTTTTTTTTGGTTTTTTTTTTTTTTTTTTTTGGCTATGGTGAACTTAAAAAGAGACCTTTCTTTAAAAACAAGACATACATTTTTCATGTAAAAAGCCTATTTTGAGCCTCTGCAGTTTTTTATTTCTATTCATAGAATCATAGAATCACAGAATGGTTTGTAAGGGACCTCAAAGATCATCTAGATCCAACCCCCCTGCCATGGGCAGGGACACCTCCCACTAACCCAGGTTGCTCAAAGCCTCATCCAGCCTGGCCTTGAACACCTCCAGGGATGGGTCATCCACAGCTTCTCTGGGCAACCTGTTCCAGTGTCTCACCACCCTCACAGGAAAATATTTCTTCCCAATATCTAATCTAAATCTCCCCTCTTTCAGCTTCAAACCGTTACCCCTCATCCTATCACTTGATCATCCGCACTCCCTGATAAAATGTGCGTCCCCGTCATTCCTGTAGGCAATGCGTCCTAATGTTGAGTCTGAACCTCCCCTGGTGCAGCTCTAAACCATTCTCACATGCCCTATCACTGGATACCCGG
>NW_010097568.1:100145-108539 GCF_000699245.1 Pterocles gutturalis
CCAGAGCTGGACAGAGTACTGCAGGTGGGGTCTCATGAGAGCCGAGCAGAAGGAGAGACTCACCTCCCTTGACCTGCTGGTCACACTTCTTTTGATGGAGCCCGGGATACAGCTGACCTATAGTTCCCTGGCTCTGCCTTCTTTTTCATGTAGGATCCAAAAAACCAAGTTTTTGGAGGCAGTCTGGGCATCTTATGATAATTAGTTAGCACCATGTCACCATTATAGGCAGAAATCTTTGGATTACAGCTTTTGACTTCTAAACTCCATATTGACCACCAGCTGCTGCCATCACTGACAGAGGCACTAGACATGCGCCACAGCAATTTGTGTATCTGTCAAAAGAACAAACACAAGAAAAGTTTTCTGTAGCTGCTGCACAGAGTCAGAGGACTATGAAGTAGCAGTCTAAAGCAACATGGAACATGAAGGTATAGCAGTTATCTTCCCTTGTAATTTTCCTCTTTGCTCTTGTAGTTTTAGGTTTTAGAAGCCACCACAATAATTTTCCTTTCTTGACACAAGTTAAAGAAAGAGAAATTCTTCCATCCATTATGGGACCTTGAATTAGCTACAGTTTTGTGCCACAGAGAATGTAAAAGACCCTTGAATATCTAATGCTATTGATTATTAGAGTATAAACTATGTAACTTCTAAAAGAGTGAAGACTTGAATTTGCTCAGTGGATGGTTTAATATAAAATGTTTTGTCAACACGTGCTTCACCTGGCTCCTTGAAAAGCCAGTTATTTTCTCTCACTTACTGTCTAGCACTTTTCTGTAGGTTCCAAAGTTCAAGCAAACCATACTCTGGGCCTTTTGAATAACACATCTTTTTTCTGCCCTTTCGGAAATCTGTCTCTGTGTTGTTGTTAGGAGGCTCCCATCTGCCCTCGTGCTGCCAGCTGGCCATCTTCCTCACCCCCTGCCTGCCTCATCCCAAAGTCCAGACACTGCCTTACCACAGCTCTCCTTGCCCAGTAGCTGGCCACGCAGCAATCTCCCTTTCCTGCTGTAGGAGTTTCTTCCCAGTTCAGGGTTTCACTTCACTAGTGTCCAAGGCAACCTGGCAGATTTCATCTCTGCTGCCCAAAAAAATCTTTCTAACAGAATGTAACATGCAGCAAAATGAACAGACAAAGGAGTAATGCCTTCACACCTTATTTCTTTAAAAAGCCCAAGCAGATTAATCTCTTAAGTCACTGATTTTGTGTACACACACAGGCACAGAGGTCTCAGCTTAGGCAATCACTAAGTGAAAAGTGTATCTGATACAAATTTCTTTTGTATAAAAACTCTGCATTTCGGGTGACTCATGCAGCTGAAGTTAAGCACCAGTTCCTAGAACTATCTGCAGGTCTGAAAAGGGGTGGCATGGGGCATGATGTGTATCCAGTTGTTCTTGTCTTAACTGGTGCCATTTCAGTACTGGGTACAAAAGCAGGAATTTGGCATGGATGTCTAAATGCAGAATTGATCCCACAGTTTGCAGCTCATCCTTCTTTTCTTAATGCAGCTGTGTAGTGACACTTTACTTCACACTACGTGTCAGAGTGAGTTCCATTTTGTAATACCAGGGCTCCTATAAATGTTCTCCTCCCCAATTACACTTCCTTGTACCTCTGATATCAACAGAGATTTTCCTCTTACTTTGTATGTCATGTTTCTTCACTTCTTGGGAAAACAGCTAGTATGCATGGCACAGTGAAATCATGGTTTGATTTCTGTGACCACAGAGAGGCAGGAAAAAAGTATGCTTTCCGGAATTAAGTCTATCTCTTTATTTGTCTGTATTTGCAGTTATTATGTGGAACATTATGGGTTAATAACAAAGAAACAGTTATCAACTATTATGATAAAAGGAAATTTGAGTTTTGGATTATTAGAGGTACAGTTTCCAATTCCTTGTATATTTTATCTTCAGTTAGATTTTTTTTCTATTTCAGAAGACTAAAAATTCTATTTAAGATTAAGTAACTCAAGAAAACACAATTCACTGTTGTTTTAGCTCAACTACCACAGGAAATAATAATCCAATCTCTCATTACTTTTAATATATAATTTATAAATGGGTGAAATGCAGGCCAATGCTATTACAATGAAATGAAGAAATGTACTTATCATTGTGGAGAAGGATCTGAATGTTGAGGGCAATACGCACACGCACAGTGCCATTAAATGTTATAACTTTACAACATTATTATTTTGAACCAAGAAACAATAGATGGACACATTCAGTAATGAGACAGTGTTGGTCAATGTGCTAGTAAATCATCTTAGCAGTGGCTTTAGTATCAGCAAGGATTTTTAGGTACACAACACTGAAAAATAAAGTCTTAAGGATAACTTTAAACAGTACTGTTAGACTTATTTCTACTCATCTGATATAAATCTAATAGAATTCACATAAATGCACACACAAAGCATTTACTAGTCCTATGAGGAAATGAGAGATAAATGAATGTGGTCAAAGGTATTCTTATTACCAAGAGGAAACATACCCTGACACACAAAGTACAACAAATGTTCCTAGAGGTGGTCAAGCTAAGATGTTGCTCCAGTTTGCCATTTGCTAGTATTTAAATGGATTATGGACTGATGCTTTTCTGTTTAGTACAATAAATATTGGTAAGCAAGGTGATTATTTTTTTATGATGATCTGACTTTTTAAAAATTAAGAATAACAGATTAAGGGATCATCTAAAAGGATTGTGCTTATTATAATGTATTTATGAATTACAGGAAAACACAGTCGTATACCTCTGTGTTTTTCCTTTAACTTGTTCCAAATTCGTGCTCCTTAATTACCTTCTCAAGTATTTCCGAAGCCAATGTTTGTATTGACTTTAAGAGATACTTGAATACATAGCTTCACTTTTAATTCTCCCATTTGAAAGTTTAGTGGCACATTCCTTAGTGTAGAATTTAAGCTATTTTCTTTGCCTTTTCACTAACATACTTGTTAATAGGACATAAGTAGTGTGGCTGATGGTGAATTTTTTATGCTCTTATATGCCACAGACAAACCGATTTTGTGGGACAAAAGTACTGCTCAACAGGCTTGGGTAAAGCCATACAAAACTGTAAATTCTTAGTAACATGTCTAAGATGTGTTGTGCTATGTGTGTACTGGATATCTTGGTGTTTTCTTAACATTCCCTCAAAATGTTTAACTTTTGAATTTTGTGGAGTTTGTTATCCCATTTGTCCTTCCCCAGGGTTGCAGACAATGAGTTATTCTTATGCACAATTTATGCTTATTTTTAGCCTATTTAAAGTATCTTTTGTTTGCTTGAAAGAGGTAGCACTTTCTATACGCATACTTGATATGTGATACACCACCAGCTTTACTGGCTTCAGCCTTATTTGGTTCATTGCAAGTAGATGCTGCATTACATGTTTTCTGACAGTTACCAGGATCAATACTTTCATTCCCTCATACAACCTCATGACAACATTTTCTATTTTCAAAACTATTGATGAAAGACCTTCTCATGGTGGCCTTTCATACCAGTTGCTCTCAGTCAAAACACTTCCACTATTTTTATAAGATGACAGATTTCAACCTACCACATAGCAGATGATTTGGTTAGCTATTTTCTTGCCATGAAAAATCATCATCTGCTATGTGTGAAATAATAGACATTAGACTACGAGCTAATAAACCACACTTCCAGGATAATAAATACTCACTTTCTCCCTGTTCTAACTTCTTGGAGACCTTTGTCAAAGTAATTTGGACAATAGATACAATAAATCTGTTCAAATTATCTGTCAAGTAATATATACCATAGTTACCTACATCCCAACCACCACTCCCAAAATTAAAACAATATGTATACGTACACATCCACATTCTAGGGTATGAGCTGAAAACTTTTTTTATATATAATATAAAGAGTAGAGAATATGCAAATAATTACACAAACACAGTACTAAGAATCTGTTACGGCAAAATTGCATTTCTTCCCTCACCTTGGTTGGCCCTAAGAAAAGGGTAAGAAACTAAATGTTTCCAAGAATTTCACCTGCTCATGTAGTCATTTGTGACAGCAAAAAAAAAAGACCACCTGTGTTTCTGCTGACTTCTACTTTTCCTGGATAATAAATGTCAATGTAGAACATGTGGGACCCACACTAAAATATTTACAACACTTCTTTTTGCTTCTTACATTCAGAAGTTTACCACCTTTCCTGAGGCAAACAATAATTTAACCAAGACATGTTTATCACTAGATCAAAGCTGGAGCACTCTGACATTAACATCTCTTTTCAAATATCTGCATCTGATCTGTGTCCATGGATCAAGCCATCTCATGAGAACTATTTTCCTGATGAAAAGTGAGGGGACGACTGATGCATGAGACAAATATT
The DNA here is from genome assembly GCF_000699245.1 of Pterocles gutturalis. Classification (NCBI taxonomy): domain Eukaryota; kingdom Metazoa; phylum Chordata; class Aves; order Pterocliformes; family Pteroclidae; genus Pterocles; species Pterocles gutturalis. The sequence continues at coordinate 104,519 of NW_010097568.1, forward strand.
CAGAGAAGATGAGACCTAGCTACTGAGACTCACTCATACAAAAATACACACTTAAGAAGGAATTGCAAAATTTCTTTCTGAATTTCAGACTTCATAAATGTTTTCATCCATAGCATAGCATCATTTAAAGGATCTTTTGGGACTCTTTCCAAGGACAATAAGCAAATTTCTTTAATTTATTTAGATTTTGGCATCAAATTGGAGGCATTCAGATACTGTACTGTTAGAGGCCAGACAGATGAAGCTATTAAACAAATGCAGCAGATAGATGGACCTGCAGGAAAATGTTTGACTGTGTCTGTGCTGCCACTAATTGGATGTCATCTCAGGAAATGCTTGTGTCAGCCTCTGACAGCAACTTTCAGACCATACTGTGCTCTGGAGCTTTTTTGGGCTTTAGGAGAATACCATCTAAACCTCAAGTTCAAAAATACATAAATTATGTCTCAAACTGTTTAATTTTCATTGATTAATCATTGGAGCAAATCACATAAACACGTTGGAAAATGAACATTCACACATGTGATATTGTGCATACAGTTTGAACCAGCTGGAGTGTGATTTTTTTCCATTACAATGGCAGTGGTTTTTAAATCTAATTCTCTTTCCAGCATTCTGAAAAGAAAAAAAGAAAAAAAAATAAAAACTTTAAAAGCTAAAAAAAGCGTTATGCCCAATCCCAAAGGAAGATGTGTCATATCAGTGAAATTATACACTGTTTTATGTGATAGAAATGGTTAGCAGCAGAATTGGTAAAAGGTGAAGAGTATTTTTATAACTTTTTGAAAATGTATGGAATTCATGTGTCAGACTGCACCTTGCCTTCTGTCTGAGAAATTCAAACTGCAGTCTGAGTGTTAATTTTCCTTTACATTTAGATATGATGTGTTACCCTGAAGTAAAAAATTCTGAAACAAGACTGTACTACTGTTACCATTGTAATGATCTGTGTCCATCTCAGAACAGCAAGACTGTCAGACAACCTTATGCATTCAGCATTGTAAATAGAATTGATGACCTCCAGCCTCAAGAGCACAAACTTCTACCCGATAAGCCAAAGAAACAACTTAGGAAGTAAAAAATATTTCAGTGACTTACACACATAGCTTTATTCAGAACAGAGATGCAGCATAATGGAAAGAACAGACAGAGAACATAGACTATCTAGCTCAAGGTAACTGCATTAAAAATACCAGCTCTAGCCGGTCCTCATCCAAAACCCAATCTATTAAACCCTACTGATACTCTTTTACTGTCACAGTCCTCAGACTGTAATCTCGCACAGTCAGACGGCAATGCAGAGATATATTTTGTCAGTACTCAAATGAGTAACTTCTGTGGAAAACAAGGACCTGAGAAAAAGCAATAGGAACAAAAGCTAAACAGAGTTGTTATTTGGTTGGAAAAAAAATGGCCTGTAATTCTTCACTTCTCTGAGGCTCCTTTAGCTGGGGAATGAAAATGATCTGTGAAGGATGTCAAAAAATTTTGTTTGGGTTTCTTTTTTAAGAACAGCCCATGTTACATGAACTGTATACAAGGCTCATAAGGAAACAAAGTAGGAACAAACAAAGGCTGTGCAGTCTTCTGACACTTCTCCTCCTCTTCTAGCAGTTAGAGGAACTGCTTTACATCCAAACACAGTTGGGTGCCAAGACAATGCCAGTTCAATACTCACTTTTTCAGGGAATAACAGTTCCATATTCTATTTTTCTTCTGGGGTTAACTGTAAGAAAAGGTTTCTTTTTCTTTGTTTCCTTCCTCAGTCCTCAATCCTCAGTCATGCACGCATCTTTTCTTTTCTCTGAAAAGCTGTTCTTCAAAACTTACAGAGATCGTGCACTTCAAAACAGCTGGGAGCTTCAGCTGTTGCAGGGTATAGTCATCTATTTAGATGGACTGCATAGTGACTCACAGATTAATTCTGAACATCTACTTTTAATTGCCAGCTTTCTAGACAAGTTTTGGCAACATATTTATCTGTGTCTCCGTTTCTACAAATATCAAATGAAAATAATAAGTGCTTACTGCATAGGTGCATAATGTAAAGGAATTAGAGCATGAAAGCCAGGACACTGCCAGGTATCTAAAGTGAAGCTTTGTACAGCATAGAATTCCCTTTTCATACACTATAATGTCCAGTATTAGGTCATGCTGGTGCTGAGAAAAGTATTTCTGTACGCTTTGACATGAAAGTCTGATTAAAGACAGAAGCAATAAAAATACACTGAAGTAGAACACAAAACTCCATGTTAAAAGTCAAGCCAAACATTTCTGCTTGAATCAAAAGCATCTTTAAAATAAAATGTAAAATAGAAAACCAAGTCTTATGATTTTACGTAAAAATCACGGTAATCACTAGCGACCGGCAAAGGAAGTTGGGGAATAAATCAGTTTGTCAGCCAGGCAGCCCTTAGTGAGTTTTTCTGAGGCCAAGGGTGCTTGGAGAAACTAATTTTGTTCATAACCCGGCCTGCTGAAGCAGCCCAAGTACAAACAAGGTCATCAAAGGTTATTTGTCACTCTTCCCTAATGAGCTGCTCAGACTTTTCAGCATTCATATGCGATGTCAGTATTGATACAGATCTCCCAGACCACAGTCTGATATAAATTATAATCTCACCTGAGCTGAAATGCCTTGGCCATATGTACACTTTCTTACGGTCATTCCTTCTTCCCTGGGATGGATACAACTGGCATATGCTTATGCATCCCTTCACCAGCTACATCTTTTCTGGGGAGAAATACTGTTACTCCATACCTCACCACTGTACATGAAAGTAATTTTCAATTCTCCCTTCAACCTGAAATCTGTCCTCTAAAATACACAAGGACAACTATAATGGAAGTGTCTTTTAAAATCTCAATGTCTGATCTTAAAGAGTTAAGAAAACGAATTAGTGACATAAACTTCAAAATTACTCGTTATACACAGAGAAGCTGATTCCTGGTAACTAGTACGTTTAATTATGTTTAACTGTGCTTCAGATTGGAAAGCTGCCATTTAAAATTTAAGAAACGCCAAAATTACAGTTGCCCAGACAACGTCATTTCTCCTAGCATATTTGCATATGACAAAATAGTTAACTACATAATTGTGTGCTTTTTTTCCCCCGTTGGCCATTTATCTCATCCCAGAAGCAACTGAACATTTCCCTTATCTTCTTCAGTCTATGTGTGAATCTAGGTGTTGTTTTTTATTTACTGTCCACTCATTGTACAAAGGCCCACTGAGATGAAACTAAAAGTGGTAACTCTTTTGTTGCCAAGTTACTGCCAAGTGCTCTGTTTTTTCAGCTTAATTCGAATTCTATGTAACTTTTTTTCAATAGATTCTCTATTAACCTTAGCTACAGCCTTGAATATTCAGTACTTCTGCACATAATAACCCAAGTATTTCAAGCTGAACTAACTAACAATGAAGAGATAGATTCACAAAACCGACTCAAAGAGCTAGATTCACAAAAAGATTAAGGTGCACTTACATCTAGAATTTGAAAGAGACCAGCCCAAATTGCTCCTCTACTACTGCTTAGTTCTAGCGTGCTCACGTCAAAGCATGTATTTTCGCAGTCAAATTGCTTGAAGCTTCTTTTAGACTTCCAAACTAACATGAAGATGGTAATCTTTTTGGATGTAAGATGGATCTTCCTTAAAAAATTCATTATTATTCATAAAGATGGTCTACAAGAAAGAAAACAGCCAGCTGACTGGTGACAGAATTTGAAAACAAGGTTTCCAATCACTTCCGAGAATCTCTAACAAAACACTAAAAAACCATAGCTCTCAAAGAAAAGAAGCAGAGAAGGAAAAGTACAGTAATTAAAAATTGTGAGGTATGATTATTTTCTTGATTTCATACTTTCATGTAAAAAGAGTTGCACTAACAGTGAACCAGTGTTAATAACTTGTTCAATAACTTTTGTGTCACTTAAATATCTTTTTTCTTGTTGCACTTGGTCTGGGGCAATCCCAGGTACTTCTGCAGACTTGGAGAAGAACACCTTGAGAGCAGCCCTGA
>NW_010097569.1:0-7500 GCF_000699245.1 Pterocles gutturalis
CGCTTCCACCCACGGCATTTCACCCTCCACCCGCCCCCAGCCGTTTTTTTGAGTTCTAAAACCCACCATAGGCGCGAAAAAAAAATTTATGGGAAAAATAAGGTTTGTTCCCCGGACATTATTAGCAGTGCAAAAGAAAAGGGAATCATTATCAAGCCATTACGCATTAAGAAATGTCATTCAGTCATTTTTATTCATTCCGCTGAAATCTTCGTAAAAGCCCGAATCATACTTCTGCAAGCAGCAATTTTGTTAATCCAGGGGGTTATTACTCTGGTCCCTTATTAGGATCTATACTGCTGCCAAGCAATCCTATAACCTTCTCAAAAGAAGTTTACCTCCGTGTTATAAAACCAGTAGTGGTATTTATACTGTGCAATAATTAGTGTATTACTTGAATCCACTAACAGGTTCATTTTATCTCCGCACAAAACCCCTAGTCTGCTTATAGAAAGCTTGTGCCTCCTTTGGTGCTGTTAAAGTGGTGAAAGAGTGAATGAAGGCTGGTAGCACTTTCTCCTTTCGCCGTGCCTTAATTCCCATCTCTTTCTGCTCTCATCCAATTAGTGCAGTGTATTAAGCGGTTTATCATCTCATAGTCAGCTATTGAGAGAAACAAGGCGAACACTTTGCAATAGAGCCTGCTCTCCTTTGACACCCTCAGGTACTTACATATTCCACTGTGCTATGAATAATAGAGGAAGAATAGAGCGCTAATTCCCTCATCAAAGAATGCCTTGTCTGCTGCTTTGCTCAACAACACCATTCTGATCAAAAGAAAAGCAATAAAGCTTAGCATAACAAAACGAAACCTACTTATTAGCTTAGTGGTTAAATTAATGCAGAGCCGCTGCTATTCAAAACCAAGGTTTGAAAACAGCCTCCAACAACCTGATAATGCTGCCTTCGGGATGAAGGAATTTTAATCTGAATTTTGAAGCTGGCACAGATGAGTTAATCTATTAAACTGCTATAAGCAGGGTGCGGGAGAACTCTTCAATTAAGGCACATTTTAAGGTGCTCTGCAAGAAGACTGGGAAGGAAGGAGGCGAAAGGGAAGGAGATGTGCTGCTCTGGCTCGGCGTTAGGAAAAAGTGCCTTTGCCGGTGACAAGAGGGGGTTTGGCACCGAAACAACCGTGTTTGCGGCCGGGAATTGGGTTTCCCATCACATATGTCAGCAGCGAAACCTGGCTACCAGCTCCACAGATCAACGCTCCTCTTTCCCAACTGCAAATAAATACAAATAAACACAAAACCTTAATTTTAACAGCGCTGGGAAGGGGCGAGGGGGGGACAGGAACAAGGGACAAAAGGAGGGGACGGAAGGGAAGGCGATCCGAGCCAGAGCAGTCTCAAAAGGCAAACCTCCGAACTTCAGTCTTTCCCAAATTATTTACGGCACTACATTTACCAGCTCCATTTAATATTAAATGCTCTAAAGATGATTTTGCGTTTTCCAGCCTTTCTCCGGGGCCAAGATGAGGCACGGTGCCCAGAGCTTATTAAACGGAGGGCGGGGGGGGGGGGAAGCAGTTTACTCTTTGCCAAGACTTCAGCTTTGATCTGAGCAGCTCTGCTGAGAGGAATCAAAAATTGCCTTAACTCGGGGTACACCCCCCTTTTCCCCGCCCCCCCCCCCCCCGCCGGTGGCTGGCCGGGTTGAGGGGGGGGCCGCGGGACGTGGCCCCTCGCTGCAGAGCTGGGCTGGGGGGGGCGGGGAACAGCCCCTTGTGGGGCCACTGTCTGCTTCTGCGCCCTACACAATCATTCCACAACACTCTCATTTAATCTAAACATCCCTAAACTTGCAAATTAACAGGCTCTTCAGCTGTAATTATACAGATACATACAAGTGCCGCAGGGTCAGGTTATGCCATAATCTATCCATTTTACTTGTATACCTAACGTTATGGGGGAGAAGGTCACACTTTTCACTTTCCTAAGGCATTCTACCCGGTTAATATCAGTAATATCTTCATAATCCTGATTGGGTTGGACACGAAAAATCTAAAAAAAGCCCTGTGTGAAATTACAGGAAGCCAGGATCTTTCAAAGAGCTGCAACATCAAGGTATCATCTAGGCAGCAACAACTTCTCTCCAAGACAAGCTTCCAAATAGTCTCTTCTACAATAACCCAACTAAACGCGTTGGGAAGGAACCAGGGGCGGGACAACACCAACACAAACCGAGGGATTCAGTAGGTCCGATTTCTCACGTACTGCCACTCAACGTGAGTTAAAATGAAAGGATTTAGCCCCAAAAGTTGTTCATAAGACAACTCTGCATTTAGGCGTATTTGAATAGACATTACCCGTACTAACACACAGCATCTTCTGATGCCGTCTAGGGACAAATGACTGTCATAAAATAGTCTAACATGGGCACATGGATCCCTTCGGTACCCAACACATTCGTGCTGGTGCTCGCTCTTTTTCTTCAAGCTCCCTTTGTCAACGGCCAGCCATCCTAAAAACACTCATGAGCACTTCTGTAAAACCAGGAAAAGTTTGTAGAAACACAACCTCACATGGAGTATTTTCAACAGTCAGATGATCCAATCAAATCCTCTTTTACTAGAAAACTTTATTTTTTTCCTTCAAGTGTTAAGAAAACTTTACATTTGATACTGTTAAAGATTTAAAAGGAAGTTTTTATAACCTTACGTTAATACATCACATTGCAAACTTAATGGCAAACATGAGTACAATGATATTTTGTGTACAAAAGTATATACGAATTTATGCTCTTGTCATATCTGCTTGTCATTTTATTAAATGAAAAATACAATTTGTTTATAAAACCTTTAAAACCTCCAATACAGTTATTATTACAGAACAGTAACAATTCTCTGCTTTCCCTTCCCCCATTACTGGTTACAATGCTACACCAAAAATATGGAAAGAAATTAAATACATTTATATCCTGTGTAGGTACGACACGGGTTTTGTACATGTGCATGTCTTTACATCCACATAGAAATGTCCAACATGACAAAATACTATGCTTGAAGATGCACGGAAAGATTCTTAATAAAAAGATGGTCCCTTTTAGCACCTCCAGCTTTCAGTCGTTTTTTACCTTTAATAAATTTCAAAGTAAAGCATCCCCTGTTCAGAAGGTATCAGGACATTTAAAGGCATTTAGGTTTAGCATTGTTTTTAATTGGTATGTTTATGATCAGGAAGAAGATAAACTGTGAAAAGGCAAAACATTAGTGCTCCTACTGAGACCTCCACTAACCTCTCTTCCTGAGAGCACCTCTACTAAATACCCTGGAGCAAAGTCTAGGATCACTTACATTCCAGCTACTCTCACTGGGAATTATCCAATTAAAGCAGCAATTCCCCCACCCCCTTTTCCCTCATAGGTCTAAACACACAACAAAATATATAGCAAAAATCAACTACTCCGTATTTTAATAACTCTGGCTTCTCAATGAAGAAAATAATGGAAGATAAAAACACCTTGAATACTTCATATCCATGTGAATCCTACATCCTGTTTTCATCTTCCGTTTTAACTCCTCTGAAGAGACCAGATTATTAAAACATCATTGTGCATACTGAAAGAGCATTGCCTAAGAGATCATTACTGTTGAACAAGAAACTAGCCTCTCGGCTCCCTCCATTTTAAATCAATCACTGTCTGTCATTATTGGGCTCTCCCACAGATCTTCCTATACTGATGGCAAAGAGTTTGCCGAGGTTCACTTCTGAGTAGCCACTCATGGACAGACATTTGTCTACGGTGCTCTTCAGTCTTTTGTAGGCCTCAGTGACTTCCTTCCTGAGTGGCTTCTTCTTCACATACTCTAAAAGAACAAAGGAAAAAAACAAGAGAAGGATTTAAAGACCACAAAAAGAAAGGCATTCACTACTACTGCGAATCATGGTATTTTCAAACAAGGTGAACGTTGTGGCTAGCAAAGATGACATTTACAGGTACTTTTGCATTCACTACTACTGCGAATCATGCTATTTTCAAACAAGGTGAATGTTGTGGCTAGCAAAGATGACATTTACAGCAAGTTCTCCTGACTTTGGCTGTCTTCCCGCTGCCTCCCCACCCACCCCTGCCCGCAGCCCTGCACCAGCCGGTTCGATGCCATGGCCATGTTGACCTATACATGATGGAGAGGCTGAAGCTCCCTCCGCCCCACAGGAGCAGGCATGAAGCACCTGCTTGCCCAGTCATGTCATCTAACTGGAGCAAAATGGGTGTTCACTAAGTCACAGCAGAGAAACTAAGTGATAGCGGGGCTGGCTCTGAAAGGGCCTCATTTAAAATGAGCCTTAACTTAGTGAGAACTACACAGAGTCCCCAGGGATTTGAAGTAGGGAGAGACTCTGCCCACAGACAAGTTTGGTTTCAGATGCGAAGGAAACCAATCCATGCTTCACTTCTCTCGTCCCTGCTGCTGCTCATACTGGCACTGGCACAACCTGGGACAGACCCATCACATGTCTCATGCCTTCTCGTGTGCCCCTTGTGTGGAGGACAGGAATCATGATGCTCAGCACTATGGAGATGTTGGAAGCAAAAGAGCAGTATTGCTAACACACTATCCTACCCTAAAACAGAAAGGAGACGCCTGGTGACAGGGGCCATCAGGTTCACCTGACACATGAGCAAAGAGAGCCATTCCCAAATGTTTGATCAATAATATCTGTGAAGACATGTCTGGAGTGCAAGGCATTTACATACTTGTATGTTTGTTTGTGTGCAAACTCATGTGCACACAGGAGTTTGTACATACTTCAGCAGTGAAACCCACACCACTCTATTTTAATTTTTTGTTTAGTTAAATTTTACACCACCCAAAAAAGAAATCCAGGGATTTTGCTTGGGTGGTTGTCCATCTTTTGCTTTACCAAGGCTGTGGACAAAGGCTAAAAGCAAAATATTCTACTGATATGCATCAATGCCAACTTGATGCAGATCTGGTGCAGTTGTGCTCCTCCTTTCCAAACAACTCCATGTTCCTACCCAAAAGCCTGCACCTTGGAAGGGCAGCACTGCACAGCCTGCATTACTGGACACACAAGGATATATTGCAAAACAAGGTGCCCTCCCAGGCAGCTTCATCCCTGCTAGTCTGGAGGAACTCCAGGTCAAGCAGAACTACGAGGGCACAGCACAGGTACTTAAAGGTCAGGCTTTCAAGCTGTTTTGGTGCAGTGTAAGCACATGTCTCATGAACAACCAACACAACCCTTCTGTTGCACATTAGCTTTGCCCAGAAGCTGTTGTCTCATTTCTTCCTGTCACCTGTGCAGTGTTGGTGCTGCCCTCCTCATGCTTTGAAGGTGTAACAAAAGAGCCTCCATCCCCTTTCAAATGTCTTTTACTATGCGGCACAAGTTAAGATGAAAAACCCAGTCATCTGTAAAACAGCTGAGTTTACTTGAAAGAAGGGTTTGGAGAAGAGGGACATGCTAGGTTTTTGAGATGACCTGTGTGAGGGAAGATCTGACTCACTTCTGTGAAGACTCACTTCTGCGATGTCACTGAGATGAAGACGTCCCATCGGACACACCTTCGTCTCAGCAGCCAAGTCGAGGACTGCCACAGGAGGAGACAGCAGGGAAGGGTGGCATGGTAACAGAAACAGCTATTACAATTTTGGGTTTGCAAGTTCCTCCTCCCTGAGGACTTCACAGATATTTTTGCAAAGCCTCAGATGTTTTACGATGGAGCTCAGCAGACTAACTACCAGATACAATACAAACAGTAACGTTTTACCACGGGATTGCTACCTGCTCAGGTTATCCAAGTTGTTCACAAAGTTCCACTGAACTCAATTGCTCTGCATGATGCCATGAAATCTTCAAAAACTAAATTAAAATTTAAATGAATGACGCCAGTTTGAGTAAATGAATAGGTTGATTAAAAGCACTTTGGTAAGCATGTTTCATGTGTCCTTGTGAAGAAGGTACACATTGTGCTATCATATTCAGTTTTGGGTATTTATATTGCCAGCCTTGGGCAGTAAGCAAACAGAGGAAGATGTCTAGTCAAAGATACCGCATTCTCACCATTGTCCAGGCAGTAACGGCATTGTGTCTATTAGCAGAATTAAAATTTCCTTAAACTACACCACCAATACAATAAAAACTTTGATTACAAGAATCTGTTAATTTACAGACTGAACTCACTACAGCATAAACACATTTAATGATCCTGAAATTATTTAAAAGTCAGGTTTAATTAAACAAACCTTGAAAAATGTAATAATCAGATCCATAAAAGCACCAAACCCACTTTGCCACAAATTCAGCACTAACTAGTTTATGCATTTTCAAGATAAATGATATACTAAGTGGGTTCACTTGCCACTGCTCACACGCTAGCAAAACCATGCTCTTTATAGCAAGGAACTGTGGAAAATACCATCCTCGCAGCTCAAAACTAGGCTAAAATAGTTTAAAACTTCCTGGAGCTCAGGGGGGACCAAGGTGAAATGTGCAGAAACAGCTGGCACATGTGAAAAGAGCAGGAGGGCGCATTAATCATGAGAACAACGCGGCAAACAATAAACCAGGGCTGAAAGTAGGGAACAAAAATACAGGCCCGCGTACAGCTCAAATTCAGTTTCCAGACGTCCCACTAACAGAGTGCCTAGCTCCCCCAAGCCCCCCCATTAAATCTAAACTTTAATTATACATGATAACCCCTCTGACAGTATGCTTCAAATATTTCTTAGATGCAATTACCCTCGTAGAGGCAAGCAGGAAAAGGTGGACTGAAAAAAAAGGAGAAATATGAGGGGCCTCGTTGAAGTAATGAGGCCAATTTGAAGTTTCAATTATAAGAGAATGGGAGCTGGGAGCTCCGGGAGGAGAGGCAGGCAGCGGCTGGGGAAGCCACACGATGCATTTGAATGACACAAGTGCATCTGATGACTGGGGAGAAGAGATTTAAAGAACTGTAGTAATACGGAGCAGGGGAAGATGAGAGAGGACACAGCTCCTGATGTGTTTACCTCCGTTGCTGATGGGATATTGACTTTTCCCACCAGGTTGGTTAGAAAGGGGACTATTTACGCTGCCACACAGCAGAGTAAGAATGACAACCAGCATCATTCTGTGCTCCTCTGAGTAAAAGACAACTGTGACCGTCATATATCACACAGCCAGTCAATACCTTTGAGTCACCATACCATCCAACTTAGAGATGCATATAAAAGCTCCTACTTTCTTCCTAAATGAGAATTTAATCAATAATACACCTAAGGCTTTCTGAAAACTAAGCTATACAAACTGACTGAAATTGCCTTTCAGTAGTCAGTCATGTTCTGAAATAGTTCTATACCTATTATCACCCCACCATTGTTTTAATAATATCCAAGTTCAGTGGCAAGCAAGAAATATATTTATACACATGCAGAGCATACAAAAAATACTACCAAAACAAATAAACAAATGAAAAATACAATTATTTTAACAGAAACTAAAAAAAAAAAAAAAAAAAAAAAGGTACTTCTGACTGCATATAATT
>NW_010097570.1:0-4241 GCF_000699245.1 Pterocles gutturalis
TCCAACCTTTATGATTCTATGATTCTAAGCAGGCTTGGACATGATGGCTGTGTGGATGACACATCGCTTAGAAGAACTTTGCTACTATAAGAAGGGGATGGATTAATTCTGTGAAGAACGTTTCACTTTTAGTTCTGTAACATAAGGTAAACCTACTCAGGGACTACTAAATTACAGATGGTTGGGGTTTGCTTTTTGATGATCCTGATTAAATCTCTTCCTGATGATTAGCATCATCACACTTTGGTTTTCATTGTTGCAGAACCCTTGAGTCCTATTTAGGTTCTTTTTGTACAAATACAGAATCAGGAAATGAGCAATAGTGATTTTTGAAATGGTTTTAATCAGCAAATCAAAAAGCGCTTTTCAAAAGAGCTGAATACCCTTAGGCCAATTTTAATTATGGAGGAACCAAGTCACAGGCAATGAAATCACTCCTTGCAGGCCCTCCAGCAGACCAGCATTATATTGAGGATAGAATGAAGGTTTTGAGAGTCACACTATTCTGTTTTTCATAAATCCACTAATACATCAGGCCTGATTACCTTCAATTTCCTTTTATTTCAACGTAAGCTCTGAATGTCCATTATTTTAAAAAATTAAGTCCAGCTTAGCAAAAATGCCCACAGCAGTCTGTATTTTAATATGGAAGGCTGTGTTCCCTTTATGAAGCTATTGTGTTTTTTATGTAAACAGTTGAATATTGAAAGTGTTCACACCAGAAATGGATGGAATTTATATACATGTGCTGTCATTCCTGTGGTAAGAGTAGAAAGGCATTGTGAGAAGTGTTAGAAGATTCTGGACCCCTTGTCCAGAAATGGGGTGACCTAGTTCTCATCAAATCCATACTGTGAAACTGAATATTATAATAGATATGGTATTAGCATTATGTATGAGTTGTAATTTATAGGTGTTGATAACATGGAAATCTCAGATCGTATTCTCCCTCTGTTTTTTTTGTTGTATATAAACATAATTCGTTAAGTGAGAAAAAAGTTAATATAATTTGTCTGGAAACAATCTGTAATGCTTACCAAGTAAACAAGAGGCTGCTGTTTTTTCTGTTTTCCCTTCATTGATTGATTCTTCATGTAGATATCAGGTGTTATTAAAAATTCATTTGGGATTAGAAACAATTTAGGAAGTTTTTGTGCATAGATTTGTAGAACATCTTCATTCTCCTAGCTAGGTGGCAGAAAAAAGATTATTTGCTTTTAAGGTCTTTCTGGGGCTGCTTTGCACAACTTTGCCCACATGAAAGAGACATAGGTTTGGAAATTCAGCCCACCTAGGGCATGGCCAAAGACAATATACCTCTCTCTTTACTGCTTGTATAGTCCACAGGGAAGATCTAAAATTAGGAAACTGCAAATAAAGTCCTCTCAAATCTTGTACTAATCTTAGCACCTCTACGCAGGGGCTAACATTTAGGGCCAGAAAATCCAAGCTATTGATGTATCTATTTTAATTTGATTCCTTAAATATTCCAAACAACCATATTGGGAATGGCAGGGGATCAGCTGCCTTGAAAGAGAGAAATTACACAAGTGAAAATGCTGCTTTTCTGGGGAGGAGTGGCTTGACAGGCTGGGCTGAAGAAATAAAGTAAGACATATGCACAGCAGTTAGAGAATGGGTTGAAACTCTGTCCTTCCTGCTCTTTGTTCTTGGATTAGTCTCAAGCAGTTGTGTAACTCAGGCTGTTAGTGTTTCTGGATGAATTCTGCTATTGCGAACATTCTTGACCCTAGTGGAGTGTATGAAAGGTACATCAGAGTACTTGAGGATAGAACATTGTGTATTATCTCTCTTTGAAAAAAATGGGGTAGATGACTAAAACATTCTTGGGGATGTCTTTGTTCCTGTAATAGGGAAAGTCTCTTTTTCTTCTGCTGAATAGTCTCATTGGCAGTTTTAATGCCTTCGTACCTAGAAGTCAGCAGATGACTGGCTGGTATGGGTGACACTCCCCTAACTCGGGCTAGACTGCTCCTTGATAAAGCAGTGTATGAGAATTTCCAATTTCCTTTCATTTTAATCAACTGTTTTGTAATATTTATTTATAGGGTATTAGCATGCTGAAATGAGAAAGTTGATTTGTGCGTGGTTCCCCAATTTGCTGGCACCTGCAAGACTGAGTCTCTTCCCATGAAGATCTGTCTGTGATCTACCTGAATTTGATTGTTTTGTTATTCTTTTTCTTAATCTGCAGATCTCAACAACTTCCGAGGTCTCAAATGTTCTCACATAGTTCTGAGCAATAACGCTTGTAGGAGCCTTGATATATTTTCTTTCTTAGCAAGAAAGCAAGCATGTGGGGTTGACTCTTTCATTGAGGGCACTTAGGGTTATTCCCACTAGGACTTTACAGGTGACCACCAAAGTAAAGTGTTCCTGAGTAATTTTTTTTTGCCAGCACTAATCCTGGCAAAACAACCACAGGAAAGGAAGTACGCTGCACCTGCAAAACCAGCTAAGATACATACGCAACAAAAAACTACTAGAGCAGTCACTGGGGAGCCAAGTGTCATTGATAAGATGTGAGCCCTCTTTCATGATGCTTGTATATAGCAGGATAGGTTTCTGCATTGCTTACAGTAGCTTTGAATTCTACTGCAAGGCCTAAAAGGAACAAATTTATATCAGATATGTGGTTTTGTGCTTTCAGATACACTTTCTAAGTGGAACAGTTGGTGCCCTCCTCTGTCAGTTGTGTACCATAAAGTTCCTTCTTTCTACAGTTCTTGTTGCAAAGCTAAAAGCTGTAGCAATATGTGGTCATTTTCTATACTTAAAGCTACCTGACAATGTATTTAACACATCTGATCTTCGTACTTCAAAAGTGCTTGAAATTCTCTGAGTGCTACTAAGCACCCATATTACAGCAAACCCATGTTAAGTAGATCAGCAATTCTGTACTCTTTTGGCTGTGGCTCTGCATTTGAAATGTCTGGGTTTAGCTGCCTTTGCTTTTGTCCTGCTGTTATTTGTTGCACTTAGAAGGTAAAGTGTAACTCTTCCCTTTTGTTAGGTGTCAGGAATACGTGCTAAATAGAGATTAGACCAAGATCCTGGAACACATTACTCCGTTTCCAACTTGGTCTTCCTTGCCAAAAAATCATCAAAGGGGCAAGGTCCTTCAGCTCACTAGTGTCTAAAATGTGAAGAAAATAGTTAACCACATTTTTGAAGCTGGGTGCATAAGGGTGATTTGCTATTTCTTTTTATGGCTCCTCAAAAATGTTTTCCCGAAAGTGGTGAGTGACAGTCTATTTCTTGAAAAACAGCAGTTCAGCTAATGTGATGAGAACTGGAATTTCAGACACATTCTTAGTCATTTAACATACTTTATTTCAACACCTGAGATGTGCAGAGTGATCCAAGTTGTTGCTATTGTCACCACTATTCATACTTTGAACAGGGTTAAGATTATTTGCATCAGAATGACTCACCAAGGCAGCAGCCAGTTGTCCTGGTTTTAAAAAGCCACCAGACAGCCTCTTGTTAAAAAATCTCGTGGGCTGAGGCAAGGACAGGGAGGGTTCACTCACCACTTATGGTCATGGGCAAGAAACCAACATGATTTGGGAAAACATACAAAAAAAGGTTTAATTTGTTAAGTACTTACAATCAAAAAACAAAGCAAGATGAGAAAAAGAACTACATCTTAGAAAGGCACTTCACCCCTCCCCTTCCTTCTTCCCAGGCCCAAAGGCTTTATTCCTGGTTTCTGTAGCTTTCCCCAACCTTAGATGTGAAGGAGGGCAGGGAATGGGGGTTCCAGTCAGTTCATGTCTCTGCCGCTCCTTCCTCCTCAGGGGAGGGCTCCTCACAGTCTTTCCTTGCTCCAGTGTGGGGCCCCTCTCACACGAGAGTCCTTCACAAACTGCTCCAATGTGAGTCCTTCCCACATGGGGTCACAGTCCTCTGATAACTGCTTGGCTCCGGTGTGGGTTTCTTTAAAATTCACAGCCTCCTGTGGGCACAGCTACTTCTTCCAATGTCGAGTCCTCCACAGCTACATCTCCATGAGCTGCAAACGAGCTCTTCTTTTCATGGGCTGCACAAGGGTCGACATGTGTTCACCATGATTCTTCACCACGCTGCAGGTGAATCTCTGTTCCAGGGCACCTCCTTGCTCTCCTTTCTCTTCATTGACCTTCACGTCTGCAGAGCTGTCTCTCTCTCATCCTGCTTCTCTCTCTGCCACGGGTTCTTTCACTGGCTCCTGAGAAACT
>NW_010097570.1:4284-9463 GCF_000699245.1 Pterocles gutturalis
GCAGGCAACTGGAGAGCCGGGCCGGTCCGCCCGGGCCAGGCCCTGCCTGGGGCCACGGCAACCCCGATGTTCTATGCCCCCTCTTAACTCAGCCCTGGCCAGGGGTGGGTCCAGCCTGAAGCTGAGGAAACTTCCAGCAGTTTCTCACAGGGGCCATCTCGGTGGTACCTCTCACCCCCCAGCTACCAAAGCCTTGGAATCAAGGGGGGTGGGGAGCTCTTAGCACTTACCTACAGGAGCCACCGCTGCAGCCCCTCCCATGCTACCAGAGCAGACTTGGAGCTAGAGGGAACTCTGAGCAGTTACGTGCAGGGGCCATTACTGTGGCCCTTCCCCCGCTACCAAACAAACCCACCACACAAAACACAAGACCAGTTCAGTCTTCAAGTAACTAAATTAACTTTTTCAGTGTACACTTTCATTTAGTTGGGAATTGATATAATAAATGCAGAAACTTAGATCTAAACGCATGACCTTGCTTTCTTGCACCACGGGTACCTACCAGCTTTCAGGTAACATTTTCTTCCTGTGAACTGCCATACTATTTTCAGCTTATGGAGCTTTACTCCTGTCCTCAAGCCTGAGAGCTTCAGTAGTAGCAGTGGCCAACCTGCAACTTTCTCTCAAGCAGTTCCTGAATTCAGGCTGTGTCTGGCTGACGGGTACAGTAACTTGAATGCCAGGCTATGGTGGTTGGGTGAATTAGCAGGGGCTTCTGGGGCTGAAAATGCTAGGGACCTAGCTGTGTATTCAGAAATGGGGCAGTGGGATTCCTTGGATCCTGCTGCCAGCTCTTACGTGACAGCAGTAAGCTAGGGTCCTTGCTGTTCTTATCATCCCCTTCATCTACTCGGATTTCTTTGCGTTTTTTGTTATGTATCTTTCCATTATAAAAAATTTAGTATGAAGAGGATCAGGAAGGCTGGCCTCCTTCCCTCCTTTCAGGGACCCTTTTGAAGTCAGCAGAAAGCTATGCTATTAATTTAACTGCAGCTAGAATTTTATCCTTTCTGTTTAAGAAAACAGTACATGCTCAGACTCTTTTACCACTTAATTATCCCATTATAGTCATAGCTGAATGTTCTACCTCTAGTTTGTTACTATTTGGGAAGCAATGGGTCACTTTCTTGTTCTTTATGAGGAGTATTTTGAAGTCTTTGTCATCTGTGTAGCTTATTTTCCAGGCCCAGACATTTCAAGTACATATGACAGATTTTCACACACATGCGTATATGGCAATGACAACGAGATCAAAAAGACAGGTTCAGAAATAAGTTTAGAATAATGGATTTGAATGTAGTACCTTCCTAAAATGAACTGCCAGCTTCCCTCTGCACAAAACACACCTGATCACTGAATTAGATGAGCCAAGCCTCAGTTTAATCAGAAAGTTTAACTTAAAAACTGTTTGGAAAGTGATTTACAGTATGTATTTATTAAGAACACCAGTCTTTTCCTAACAAAAGTATTCATTAAGGCTTTTTGCCATTCTCAAAATCAGTGAAATGACTGTGTTAATGTCAAGTGGGAGCTGCTGCCACGTTTATCAAAAGAAATATTTAAGCTGCTTCAAATATTTCACCTTCTTACAAAGACTGTTAGAAAATGAAGTAAGAAACCATTCTGCCCTAGAAACTTCCTGGAATTTGTGGAAGAAAAAGCTTTTGAAAATTTTTGCTGCAGCAGAAGAATCACGAAGTGCTGCTTGTCACCAAGAAAGGATTAATTTAGCCAGAAGTTAAGCCTGAGCTGCCTCCTCATAAGTGTACTTGGACAGATCTAATTGTTGTCAGGCGCAAAGCAAGTGATGCATAAACAAAGAATCCCAATACATTTCATTTATGCTTGCTAGCCCTGATTCCTTTCTGACCTCTGTGTTTTTTCAAAGTTTTATGTAGTGTCAGTTCAATTTGAATTCTTAGTGGTCTTTTTTAGTTTCTACCTTTTTTTGCAGAGGTTACAGAAAAAAAAAAGGACAGCTGTCTCTGATGGTTCAAACTTGGCTGTACATATGCTGGTAAGTGGTTTAATATGTGCACAAAAAATCTGCATGAGCTGAGAATGAATGGAGAAATCTTTAAAATGGCTTTGGAAAACAACATAGAAAATGTTTGGTTTAGAGTGGCAAAGCAGAAAAAAACATTACTGCACAAAAATGTGGCTCTGTGTTGTCCTTAAGGATTTTCCAACAGCAAGCTGGATAACACTGGTCAATAAAGCAGAACCAAAAGACCTCTGAGATGGTGTTAGTTTGAGCCAGTAAGTCCACTTACAACACAGCACAGCGATCCTGGCTTATGTCTACAGTCAGTGTAGCTTTTCAGCTGCCTCTTCTGAATCTAGGACATAGATGCCCCGTGAGCCCATTTCCAGAGTTAGCTTGCCTAGGCTGTGCTACCATTGTACAACCAGTGTACTGAAAAGAATCTTGAATTTTCTTCTTGTGGTGGGAGGAGAATGAGGAATAAACTGAAGGTGACTGTACTTGACTGAATGGTCTATCCAAATCTGTAGTTTGCTTTTGTGCATCTTTGGAGCAATAGATGTTTGAGGAAGTTAACATACTTATAGAGTGATAATGAAGATGCTCTGCTAGTTCAAAGATCTTCTAGTTTTACAGGTCAAAGAAGGCAATACGTCTAGCTCAGATTGTGAACTGACTAGTTTGAGAACATATGACACGTCAGGAGACAAATTACAAGTTGAGTCTAAGAATGCCGTGTGACTGACATAATCACTATATAGCATTTACCATGACATTTGAGTTGCATTTCTTTGCAGCAATTACATTGTCCTTTTTGTGTTGTTTAATAGCGGGCAGAGCAAGAATGACAACATGACTAAGATAAAGACCTCAGGGTTGGGTTGATGGCAAGTTGAATATGAGTCAATGGTGTGCTCTGGCAGCCAAAAGGGCCAGCTGTATCTTGGCATGCATCAAGCACAGCATAGCTAGCCGGTCGAAGGAGGTGGTTGTCCCATTCTACACTGCACTGCTGCAGTCCCACCTTGAGTATTGTGTGCAGTTTTGGGTGGCTCAGTATAAGAACGGCATCAAACTGTTAGAGTGGGTCTAGAGGAGGGCGACCAAGATAGTGAAAGGCCTCAAGGTCAAGACTTATGAGGAGTGGCTGAGGTAACTTGGTTTGTTCAGCTTGGGGAAGAGAAGGCTGAGGGGGGACCTCATCACAGTCTACAGCTTCCTCAATGGGGGCAGTGGAGGGGGAGCTGCTGATCTCCTCTCTCTGGTGACCATTGAAAGGACAGGAGAGAATGGAATGAGGCTGCATCAGAGGAAGTTCAGATTCAACGTTGGGAAAAGTTTCTTCAGTGAGAGTGTGGTCAGTCACTGGAACCGGCTCCCCAGGGAAGAGGTCACAGCACCAAGCCTATCAGGGTTCAAGAAGCATCTGGACAATGGTCTTAGTTGCATGGTTTAATTTTAGGTAGTCCTGTGAGGAGCAGGGAGTTGGATTGATGATCATTTGGGGTCCCTTCCAACTCAAAATATTCTGTGATTCTAAGAAGATGCAAAAAGGGCTAAAAACTCTGCTCGACCGTAGGTTTTTGTCAGGGGATGTTGACCAAAGCCTGAAGAGAAGGGGAGGCACAGGGAACAGGAAGGACGTGCCTGGTGAAATGGGTGCACACACTTTTGTTGGAGAGCTGCAAGGGGGGCAAACCAGGAGCCGGGGTTGGCCACAGCACAGGTAATGCTCTCAGTGGCCAAGGCACACTCCCACAGCACTCCTAGGGAGGGCAGAGCAGGTGTGCTAACAACAGGGTTCACTGACTTTCCCAGACAAGGTAATTAATTGGGTTATGATCCATCCAGAGTCCAGTCAGGAGAAGAAGGAGATGGGGTCAGCGTGTCAGGGCCCAGAGTACATCACTCTTCCAGGAGTTTAGTTGGCCAAGTTAGAGTTTAGGTGTCTGAGTCCAAGTCCAGCTGCTTTGCTAATAAGAGCTGTTGGTGGGAAGAAGGCTAGGAGGGAGCACTTGCCCCTCCTTCCTTTCCCTTGGGAACTGTTTTTAAGCGAAGGAATCGCCGCGGGCTCCTGCCTGTCTTACATCGCAGCTGTGTAGTGGCTCAGGCTGTGGCTCATCTTGTACCTGCACAATGTGGACCTTGACCCAGATCTACTGGTTCAGCTTCTTGGCTGACTTTGGATCTGCCTCATCGCTATGGACTTGCTGGGGGATCACAGGGCTGCATGTGACCCACTGTCTTTGGCAGTCTTTCAGAAACCGTTTTTTTTTTATTTGCAGTTTTGATGAAAACCAGCAGGCTGTGCTAATGGACTTTTTTTTTTTTTTTCCAGGAAGAAACACAATCTTGTAATTTTCACTTTTTATACGAGCAAGGAAGAGAACTGCAGCAGGGAGCATGCTGTTTTAATTTGACTCTTGGATTTTCATTTGGATAATGAAAAGAGACTGTTAAAGCAGTCATTAACATGCTCTCTTCAGATGTATTCAAAGCCTTGCTCAGTAACCTTTTTTTTTTCCTTGAGATTTGAAAGCAGACTTCTATATTATACTCTAATTATTAATACCACGTTTGTATAAATGCTTCCACCCTTGTCCCCCCCCTCCTCACCCTGTGAGGGTTGTGTTGATCTGGTACAGCCTTCCTATTTCAGGACCATTTTGTGTTGTGTAAAAATGCTACAACATTTGCAGGATTAAATGTTGTCTGCCTCTTCTTTTTCCCCCTACAGCTGGAATCAGAATTCTTTTAGGTTCTTTGCAACTGGAGGGGATGTTTAACAGCAACATTCTCTTTCCCAGTCATTCTGGGATTACTCTTTTCCACCTTTCTAAACTGAAACTTTGGGTTAATAGTTCCAGAAGTGAAGCCACACATTTGACAAGGACCCAAGCAATAATAATGCTGTTTAGGACTATCCTGTTGCTTTTCTTCAGCATTTTTCAAAGCCATGTACAACAGCAGGTGAATGTTCTTTCCAAATAGCAAATAAAAAACATAACAATAACACAGCAAAAACATTGTCAGAGACTAGTCTAGTTCTTCTCAGCCCCTTACAAGAGGAATCTTGATGATAAAGTTTATCATCATAATAATAATAATAATATCATCATAATAATAATAAAGTACACAATTTTTATGGCTAGGGCAATGTAACTTTCCTAGGCAAATCCTTTGAACATGGGAGGG
>NW_010097570.1:9492-22657 GCF_000699245.1 Pterocles gutturalis
CTAAGGGACATAATTAGTCATCAGTGTAGTGTCTTAATTCAGCATACATCCTATCAGTTCAGCCTCTTAAAGAGTGTGTTCCATTTCACATAGGCTTCTTCACAGAAAGGAACAGTTTAACAGCTTCCATATGGTCCATTATTCATGCCTTTGACGTATCTGTAGGGAATTTTCAGTTTCTGAAGTAACGGTCTATTGGACAGACTCTGGAAAGCAAGTGTTCCTTTAGCATTCATGCCCACTCCCTTGTCCTGTATTGTCACTTTGGGGTATTGCAGAATTTCCAATTTTCCACCTTTTGCATTAAAAGAGAAAAAAAGGAAAAAGTCGTTGAATTAACTGGGCATTCTTTACACAATTTTTCTGCTGTTTTCTGTTATGGTGTTTTTATTCAGAAATTCATGCAAAACTTATCCATGTAGGGTGGCTCTGGAGCCTTTATCACAACATACGACAGTAATTTCTTGCTGGTTTGGTCAATGCCAATGTTTTGGAAAAGAACTGGCATCCCCTGGGTCCTGCCATTGTATCTGTGCTTCTTACTGTTCCCTCTTCTCCTCTGGAAATAGAATGTAGACCCTTCTTTGTGATGTGCAAATAGTTTGTGAAGATACAAGAGCAATAACAACTGGCTTATCAGTGGCAAAAATTTCTGTGTGCTGTGCCCTCCTGTTGTGCAAGATTCTGCTCTGATTTTCTGTTTAATATTGGTTCCTAGTACATGTTTAATTTTTAACATTATGAAGACAGAGCTAAAGCTGCCACATAGTACTGTGAATGACCCATGAAAACACACGGAGTAGAGAGCTTGTGAACTCAAATACACTATCGTATACTTGAATATAATTATAAATAAATCCACTGATAAAGTAGGATAGATTTTCAGAGCAAGAGGAAGATCATTGACCCCATGGTGGTAGCCAGTGCTTTGCTGGATATTCAAAACAGGTTCCATCTGTAGCTTTGGAAAGTGAGAACAATACTGCGTATTTTCCCTGTTTAAGTATAGGAATGATGGCTGCAACAACTTGGTGGCTTTCTTCATACCTGTACTTTATCATTCATATAAATATGCTTGTTTATGGTCTACTCAAAAGCAAACTGAACTGATGCAGTGCCTTTTTGATTACTTCAGGGGCCTGTGAAGATCCAGTCCAGTTCTATTAATTTGCCTGTTCCAGTAAGCTGCTGTCAGAATTAGTCAAGTTTATGGAGTTGTGGATCTGCTCACAAAGTTTGACATGTAGTGAATGTGCTGGATCTTGTCATGCCAGGAGGTCTGTTGGAAGACAGCAAAAATCCCACCCTGGTTATGTATTACCCCCAGGACCTCAAGGAGCTTCTGCTGCCTGAGAGGAGAAACCAAGTCTGTGCTGCCTCTCACCTGTTCTTTGACTACCTAGGAGGGAATTAGCATGGAAGTGAAAGGAGACCATCAGATTCAAGCCAAAGTGTGAAGGAGAGCCCCCAGGAATTTCTGTGAAGCAAATAGTGTCAAACACTGGGAACGGGGTTCCAGAAGTTAGCAGAACTGCTGAGAGCTTGGATGAGTGAAACAAGAAAGTTAAAGGAGTAGGTTAACATGACTGCTGTCTATGAGTGGCTGTTGGGATTTGGGACAGAGAATATTTGAGTATTTTGTTGGAATTTAGTATCACAGACACTTACACATCTATCTTCTTATCTTTCTTAATGTTAGCTTAAAGTGAGAAGAATCACCATGTTTGCACAATATTGAGGCTTAAGGCAGTAAGGATTAGGGACATGATGGCTTCTGTCACCTTTTCTATTTCCTGAAACAAGTGCTGGCTTTTCATTGAGTTAATTTTGCATGCTGCTAATCTGAGCTCAGTTAATATATGTCTGCAGGCATACGTGTAGTTTTGAGATGCTTCTGCTCATTCCAATTTTTAAAAAAATCCTTCAATGGAAAATGTCCAAAATGAAGACATTTCAGCCTGCAGGCAGGTTTTATGCCATTTAGTCAGTAGGCATGAATGACTGTCTTGCATTGTTGGTGGTCTTGGCAAGCCAGGAATAATGTTGAGAATGGCTGTTGTCCCTTGTCTGGTGAGATGGGTGGAACATACCACCTTCTGGTTACCGCACTGTCTTTGACCCATATATAGTAGCTTTGTCAGTCAGATGTTAGTTTGGCTGGATTAAATCGATGTTTTAGTAGCGTGGGACAGGACAGCTACATTACTTACCATATGATCAGTTTAGGAGATATGCATGAACTGCTTCATGAAAGAATATTGCAAAGGTTCAATTACAGTGCTTGTTTGGCACGGAAGATATAATTAATTATGTCATTGAATAAAAGTCAGCTGTTCAGTAGTCATGCTAGCTGCCAAATGTTACACGATGCAGATTCAGAAATATTTCATCCATCTGCCAATGCTTTCAAATCATTCTGGCAAGATTTGGATTTCTATTTTAAACTGTGTAAAGGGAAATTGCTTTCATTCTCTAAGTGCTAAGGATGGTGCAAGCTTTACCCTACCTACTTTTAGAGAAATAGACAAGGAGAAGAAAAGTATTAGAGGTCATCACAGAGATTTAACTTGGTGTCTAAAATATACTGGATGTATGCCAGAGTGATTCTGATGCTCTTTTTTGGGGGGGGAAGGAGTGGTGCATCTCAGGATGGAATAATGTGTGCCTTCAGGAAATTCCACAGAAATTTGTAAAGTAAAATTGTCACTTCATATTGATAAGCCATAGGAATTTTCATTTTACACCTTCTATTAATGCTGTGAAACAAAGTGTAATTTTCAATTATGTACTGCTACTTTGCTGAGCTACGTATTGAAGATTTATTTATGCAACTTTGATTATTTTGTTTTATTTTGAAAAAAACCCACAAAATCTTTCATCCATGTGCCCCTTTTTTCTTCTCACACCTACTGAGCCAGTGCATTCTACAGTATTCTCTTGTTTAATAATGGCATAATGGAAGTGTCAGTTGGAGTTTCCCATTTTCTTCCCCTTCTGTTCCTGACCATACCTGTAATCACAGCTTTTATACTGCTTCCTATGGCCAGGACTCAGTATTTAATATCAGATGTATAAATTAAGCAAGTGAGATGCCTTAACTAATAAAATGATATGTATAATAATTATATAAATGCAAGAATTCTACAAAAGCAAAAAATCATTTGTTTCATTATTTTTGTTTGGAGTATGAATGAAGTACAAGCTTTGTAGTTCCTTATGAAATCTCACCCAAGGAGTCCCTACTCCTAGGCTGTTCAGGTTCAGAGGCTGTGATCAAAATGAGTCATGTTTTTGCATGTAAAATACAGTGATTCATGCTCTTGTTTATTTGCAAATAGGAAGCAACTCTCTCTGGTTAATGCAGGATTGGGGATGGATATGTTAAAAAAACAAAATGAAAAAATGGAAATGGCAATAATGCAGTATGGGGAAGAAGGAAGGACTTTCACTGGATTGGTGAATGAACTGAATGCTAACTTTTGGAAGTGCTGTGATGTTTCTAGAGCATTTGGTTTGGCTACATTTTTAAGGGACAGACAGTAACTGGTGAGGTGGGACTGCAAACTCATCACAGTTATATCTGGGATGAAAACACCAACCTGAAACAGTGCTGTTCTAACAGTGAGAGGGGAGCCTCGTAGAGCAAGGTGTCTAGAGAACCAGCACGAACTAATGTCTTTACTCTTATTAAGTTTCTTAAGGTTGCTTCTTTTTATGGAAACATTTTTCCTTGTTTGTTATAGTTGAGTGAATTTGCATGTGATATTAATTTCGTGCTCCTATTTTGACCATTATAGAGATGTTTGAAGAGATGTTGCTCCATTCTTACTGTAGTGTGACTCCTTATAGCATTTAATCTGTTATGTTTGTGCCCTTCCAGCACAACTACTGCTGGAGATGGGATTTTTTAAAATAAAGAAGAAAGTGAAATTTTTTTTTATCCTTTGAAAAGAAGAACTTGATAGAATAAGGACAACATAAAGAATGACTGGAATTCCTTCATGCTTTGGCAACAGAGCCCTCTCCAGTTTCTGGCAGTTGTTAACAGTATGCATTCTAAGCTGGAGGAGAAAAAAAAAAGAGACCTTTTAATTTAACTCCATTTAACTCCTTTCAAAAAGCTAAACCTGTTTGAAATCTTGACAACCCATTTTATGACTATAATCTCTGAAAATGCAAGTTAAATAAAAATATTCAAGAAGTGGATACTTGCTGTCAATTTCTGCAGAGAAGGCAAGCAAAAAAACTGGTAGAAGTCTTTGCAGCTGGAAGCAAAGCTGACTGCGAGTCTAAACCAGTTTTTGTCAGCAGTAGCTTTCACTTCAGATTATTAATTTTGTTCTTCTCAACATCTAGTTTATTCAGGACTGAAAAACTGGTAGCTGAAAAAGCAGACAAAGTTGCTTTATATGTTTGAACACATAAAGAGAATGAGGTATTAGCATATAGGAGCTACAGTTTCTACGTCTTTTTTAGAGTTTGGTCATCAGAAGTGTTCAGTTCAGTAACTGCGAGTAATACTTCCACTGTTAAATAATTCCATTTAAAATAAAAAGTATGGTTTGGCAGTTCTCCTGGTTTCTTATCCATACAGCACACTAGACATAGTACTGTGTAACTAATAGCATATACTTCTGAAATGTTATATTGTGGCTTTTGATTGAATTCTGATTTCTACCAAAATTCAGTTGCCATGAATAAAAAAAAATATATATATAGGAAATAAAACCATATCATTCACTGCTTTCTAACATAGTAGCAACAACAAAACATGACTAAGTGTATAAACATAGATTCTCTTCTGCCCTGACAAAAAAGATGCATGAAGTATCTGTGGAAGGAAGCTGAGCGAAGTATATAACAGCAATGCAGAGTTAAAATCCATTACTTATTTGAAGTTTCTTCCTTTTGATTTAAATTATGATTGAAGTTGGCAGTTCAATAGCTGTGACTTAAATCAATGTGCATTGACCCTGACCCACTAGAAAAGCATTACTGATAACAGAGGTTACTTCAAAGGGTTCCTAGTATAAATAGCAGTGTGTTCTTTTTCAATATCAGGAAAGCAGTGCGATCTCTCTCCAGCTATCATTTTTGCAATCCATGTGCCGTTCATAGTCTTATATTAAGCAAAGCTAGACTTTGTGTCTAGAGGGCAGGTATGAGTCTTTCTAACATCCATTGTTCTATGCTCTTGTTTTTATTTGATACTCAGTTTACATTTCATTCAAACTGTTGAGCACTGTGGTCTCCATTCACCTCTCTCCTAAAGCAGATGGACAGACAGGAGTTGTGTCTCTTGCAGGTCGCTGAGCTGCCTTTTAAATGCAAGCTAGATATGAAGCCATGCAAGAATGCTAATCTGGGGGAGGTGATGATGCTAGTTGCTGTTGCAGAGTTTATTTGCTTTTCCTCAGATCAGGCCTGCTGCAAATGCAAACAGTAAACTTAAATAACAGGTGCCTTGAGCTAAATGTTCTGACTCTAAACAGGAGTAGAGGACTATTCACAACCCAGCACCAACTTCTTTTTTTTTTATTGCCTTCCATTTTATAGCTGAGAGGTGTGTTCTGTTGTATTGTAATTTGCATAGAAAAGCATGAGCTAGTAGTTCAGGAGGGCAAGGCACAGGCTCAAGCCCCAGTCAGACATGCAGTGGGAATCACTGCTTAGGTTTCTGTATTTTTGTCATGTGTATGAGGTCAGAGGATAATTGGAGAAACATGTCACCACATATAAAGCCAAGCTGGGAATTAGATAAGTCTTTCCTGACTTTAAGGTCTTGCTGAATGGATTTCACACTTAGCAACAGTAACTGAAGGCCACTATAGCTTCTCTTTGAGGTATGTGGGAAGAGAGATGGAAGTATATAGGAAGGTAGCTCAGCAAGGGCTGTGGTTTTGGGTGTTCCAGCTGATGTAAAAGCTATTTTAACTTGTGGAACAGGAAGAATTTTTTGAAAGCTTCTGGATAGAGACTGGAAAGGTCAAAATCCCATGGTTGCCTCTCTACTGGAAGATTATTTTAGTCAATGTGGTCATGTAATCCATGTTTGTTTTACAATCTATAGCACAGCTTGCAGTTTAGGATTAGCTACATTTTCCAGTCAGGTATCTTGTGTGAGGCAAGTCAGTACTGAGATATCATGTAAGAAAATGTCCCCAGAATGACTTTATCATGACAAGCAGTCTAATGCAGGCAGATTACAGTGCACAGATTTAAAGTCAGCAACTGCAGCTTTATTATAAATTCTACAGAATCAGTAAAGGAAACTCAAGTCTCATGTGCAATAGCAGAATATCCTGATTGTATAAGAAGATAACCAGTCCCAACATGTGGGCTGAATGAGATGTCCCTTCGATACAGGTAGAAGAGCTTTTCTCAGTTTGTTTAAACACTGCCATTCTTATAGATCTGGAGATTTATGTGTTGCTTAAACTTTCAGATGTGGCTCCTGGCAGCTCTTCTGTCTGTTTTCTGCCTTCTTATGCTTACCAGTTTATGAACTCCTCATGGGCTGCATAAGCCATTAGAGTGACAGACCTGTCACTGTGTGGCCTTGCAGGAAGAACAAAAGTTGCTTCGGGCGCATTTGGTGGCCCTTACTGTTTAACTCAAAAGATACCTGTTCATGCTTTTAGCTACAGAGAGCCAGGGCCCTAGTGTAGCTTCAGGTGAGTTCGTTCTGCTTCTATCAAAATGTAATAATGAAGTAGAGATGGTTTTTGTGGGCTGATAGGAACCTCATGAAGTTCAACCAGGGGAAGTGCAAACTCCTGCACATGGGGAGGAACAACACCATCCACCAGTACATGCTGAGGGTTGCCTGTCTGGAAAGAAGCTTGTCAGAAAAAGACCTGGGAATCCTGGTGGACACCCGGTTGAACAGGAGCCAAGCAATGTGTCCTTACTGTGAAGAAGGCTAACAGTATCCTTGGCTGCCTTAGGAGGAGTGTTGCCAGCAGGTTGAGGTAAGATGACCCTTTCAGCACTGGTGAGACCACACCTGGAGTTCTGGGCTTCCCAGTACAAGAGGGACTGGAGAGAGTCAAACAAAGGGCCACTAAGATGATGAAGCATCTCTCATATGAGGAAAGGCTGAGAGAGCCAGGACTGTTTAGCTTGGAGAAGGCTCAGGGATGTAACCAATGTATATAAATACCTGAAGAAAGGATGCAAAGAAGACAGAGCCAAGCTCTTTTCAGTGGTGTCCTGTTGTCCCAAAAGTGAGATTGTTTACCTAGTGTGCAATACACCAATATACGCACAGAGTAAAGGTACTTTGTTAATTTGCTATTTTGCACAAGATAGGGTGCTAGGTGGTA
The DNA here is from genome assembly GCF_000699245.1 of Pterocles gutturalis. Lineage (NCBI taxonomy): Eukaryota > Metazoa > Chordata > Aves > Pterocliformes > Pteroclidae > Pterocles > Pterocles gutturalis. The sequence goes on from NW_010097570.1 coordinate 16,818, forward strand.
GCTCCACAAAGCTAGCACACCTTCTGTATACATCAGATTACATACATTTCAGAGAACAAAGAAATTACTTTTCATTGATCAAAAGTTGCTAATTTATATTATTAATTAGTACTCTATCTTCTCTTAGTCAAATTGTCCTTGCTTGCTATGTAAATTAGTGCACATGCTTTGTGAGGGTGTAGGGGGGGTGAGTAATTTTGGTCCTGAATTGAGTTGGTGGTTGCAGTCTCCCCCTGCTGTCCTTACCTTTCCCCTGGTTATTACAGAGAACTGTTGACCTACCTCTTCTGGTCGTTATCCAGCTTTCAGCGTCTGCTGGTCAAGATGTTCCTCTTTATCAGTCTTCTACCTCTCCTTCGAGGTTAATGCGGTTAGCAAAGAATGCATTGCTTGTATAAAAGTTCATTGTTAGATTGTGGTTTATAAGTAACTTCTGCCTAATTCTATTTTGCAAGCCAACTGCAGTGGAAAATTCCATCCTTGCTATACATCATTGTGACAGTACAAGAGGCAATAGGCAAAAACTGAACATCAGGAAACACTTTTTTTACTTAGAGGGTGGCCAAGCACTGGAACAAGTTGCCCAGAGAGATTGTGGAGTCTCCATCCTTGGAGATATTAAAAAGCTACCTGGATATGGTCTTAGGCAACTGACTCTGCGTGGCCCTGCTTGAGCAGTAGGATTGGACCAGATCACCTCCAGAGGTCCCTTTCAACCTCAGCTGTTCTGTGATTCATCTTTGTGCCTTGTTGAGTATGATGTCTGTGCATAATCATAGATAATTCTCAGGTCTGTATGTAGTAAATGTGCAGTCTCAGCACAACCGAAGTTCCCTCCAGATGGGCTGTAATGCATAAAGGCTGATGACTTGGCAAACTCATGTGGGAAAGGACATTCAAGGTATGGGAAGAAGGTTAGAAAGGAAGCCTAGAGACAAAATTGTGAGAAGCTGAAGATCAATAAACCTCAGACTCTGGAAATGGCCATTTCTGGACAGCTGAGTTTGTGTTACGCAAGTTGATTACTAAAAGCATAGAAGGATATATACCTTAAGACATCAAGAGTTCAAAATCTGATGTTGACAGCTCCATCATCTGTTGTCATGTAGAGCTGTATATACAAATACATTTTCACATAGTGGATGTTATGAGTTGTCACCTTCCAGAGAATCCACTAGTCCTCTTACATGCACAGTGAAGTATCTTGTGGCAGCCAGTAAAGACAAGTGAGCATACTTCCTTCACAGCAGTAAACTTTGCTATTTTTTGTAAAAGACCGTCTGTTCTTGGAGACTGTGTACAGCTGTGCGTTCCCACAGCCTTCATAAGGAAGGAACATAATTCTGGGTAAAAATATATGTCAGAGGAAAAATGTTGTTGGTGGGTCCAGGCTTAGAGTAAGTTTAGCCTGAAATGGTTAGGGATTTTCTCAAGAAAAATGAAAAATTTAATTTTGATGAAGAGTGTTCTTTCCTTTGTGTTTTAAACTCACAAATATATTCAGATACGGATTTAGGAGCACATAGTTGTTCAGAGACTTCATGGCTCCACAGGCCTCAGCCATGCACATGGCATGCATGTATCTGTCCTTGTGTAAAGCCAGTGAAACCATCATTGGTATCAAGGAACTACCTTGCTAGAATGACTTTTGATAGCTAGTGTTGGACATGAGTTTAAGCCATGGAAACAAAGGGCCAAAATACAGAAACACAAAATGGTACTGAGAAGAGAAGCATCAAAAATCCAGGAAGTGAAAGCCTGCCACTCAGATCTCAGCGAGGAGTGGTCCTTTGAGATGATACCCAGTGTAAGCCTCGTGCAGGTAACTAACGTAACTCAAAACAGAGTTATGGCTTACCTCTAGAGGGATTCTATGCTCAGAGTTTGTAGACACTACAAAAGTGCCATACAAGTAGAAAAAACCCACAAAAAATGCACACAAAAATGTGAAATATGTGGGGTGATAAGATGGAGGGGCTTTTCTAATTTCATATTCTGTCTGTGTGTTCTGTATTGGTTTCTAAGCTTTTTCCTGATTTATTCGGGTGCTTTAATGTTGGGTTTTCCTCATAAGGATATTGTAATTAGAGAAAGAAAATACCCATGTAGGGTAGAGAAGTGTTATGATCTAACCATCCCAGATGTGGGATCTTGTATTTTAGAAATAATACAAGGCTTGTGACTCCCTTAAGCTTCCATTAGTGTCTAATTTGTACATAGTATCTAGATTGATGGGAAGAACTAAAAGATGGATGGGAGAGTACAAACACAATTCATACCAGTTTGTTTTACACAGAGGCTTGTTCCATTAGAACTCTACTATATTGTTTTGTATCTATCTGTTTATCTGCATGAGTTGTGTTACTTGGAAAGGTGGCATACAGATTACCTTCAGCATGAGATCAGTATGCATTCTGAAGTGGGGTCTGTTCCAATTCTAGTTCCACCTGGTACATGTTTTGCAATATAGCTTTGCAGTTTTATGCCACAACTTTAATTTAAAGACAACAAAACTTGTATATGTGAATCATCCTTGTCTCTGTGGGCTATATAGGACGTTGTTATCCACTTTCTGCATATCCAAAATTAACACTATTTCTAGGTGGCATAAGTCTTTTTCTGAACGTGTGAATGTTACCCTATACAGGCAGCCCAGGATGATGCAACTTTTTAACTAGGGTGCCTTAGGAAATATATAAAATTACAGGACAGAGAAATTGTAACTGGTTTGCTAACAGGTTTGAAATTGAGGTCTCCTGTGTAAGTGACTGAAGCTTCCCATGCAATGAAGTGAGACTTCTGTAAGAGGTTTGTTTATTTGGTTTTGGTTCTTGAGTCAGCTCCCTCTTGAAGGCTGTACTGCCCTAAATTTAGAAGTTTAGCTTCAGAGTAGTGAGGCTTTTTGTTGAGGAATAACTTGAAAAGATGTGCATTTCTTTTCATCATGGATATTATTTTTGAAACCAAATAGTTACATTTGAGTCTCATTATTAGAGTATGAAAAGATGAAGTCACATTTGTCATTAGCAGGTGTGAGTCTAGTCAGTTCCATAGCTACAGCGTATATTAGTTGCTTGACAACTAAGGCAGTTGCAGTTGTGCTTGTAGATACAGAGTGGCTACAGGGCAGTCTTGTATTAGGTTCTTATCAGTTGAATTTTTTTCGTAACAAAGTTGGATGAGATACCAAGAAGGGCAATTAATCCTTTGTTTGGAATAAGTATATTTAAACTAGGGATTTATAAGTCATTGTCTATGAACATAATTCATTGTTTTTGTTCTCAGTGGTTAACTATTAACTAGTTCTGACACCAGTATAAGTGCATCAGGTTGCTTGTTCTTAGTAACAGGTGAGCCAAAGAGATTATTGGAGAGTACGGTCTGGACTTTCTAAAAGAGCAGCCTAGTCTGTACCGAAGTTGTTTGGTTTCTTGATAAATTACTTACAGGTGGCCTGCAGAAATGGGAGGAAAAAACTGCTCAAGGGTCAGTTAACTTCGGAGTAAAGAATTAGAGTTAGGGAAATGGGAGGTATTTTTAGGCTGCACATGAAGGACTTAACTCCTTCCATCTGTTAAGTTTTTGAGTGAAGCATGTGTCCATAAACCAAACAAATAGTACCAGGGATAAGAAAAAATCAGAACTAGTGTGTTTACTTTTTGAAATTACCTTTGAGGCTAACTTTCACTGTATATCATGACTAGCTCAACATGGTTGTCTGTTTTGGATATCTGCATAGTGCAATGGATGAAATTCCATTAACAGTTTTGTTTTTTTTCAGTAGAACATAATTTACACAGTAATGAATTGTGCAGGAGCAGAAAGAAAACTGAAGATGTGACTGGGTAGTGGACACAGAGCTGATTCCCTTAGAGGAAGCCTACAGAATGAGCTCCAACTTTATGAGATGCCAGAGAATCCACCCATGAGCAAGTTGTTCTAAGTGGCCTCTGAGATGGCAAGCATTAGCAAGTGTTACTTCACAATGGATCAGAAAGCCAAGAATCCAGTCACAAATATATAGGAATCCAGGTTTCTTTAAATCTTCTGTGGCAGAGTAGTGTGCTTTTTTTAGGCCACAGTTCAGTGAGTATGAGTTGTTGAGAATATATTTTCCTTCTGTAAGCTAAAATAAAGATATCAGTCTGAAAAACTGCTGAGATTTTTTGCATGTGGGAGCAATCACACATAAGGAATACTGTATTGATTCAGTGTTAGCATGGAACACCTGAGCCCTTAAGAATAATCTCACTGCATCGTATCCAGATAAATCCCATGGGCACAGATTTTTGTTCCTTAGAGAATTTGCATACAGCTTTTCTTCTGCTGTGTGCATATGATTTAGCTAGATAGTGATTTTCTCGAATAATGATCTTGCTGCTAGTATCAGTGTATTGTTACCAGTAGTTTTAAGCAGTAAAATATGCCCATGAGACAGGGCTTTGGATTTTACCTGTCACTTCTGGTATTTGGTACATTTTGGCTTTTGTATGTGTGTAAGTTGCAGAGCAGAAATAAGAGACTGGGAAATGTCCTACATGATACTGTGGTCCAAAGCTTTTTTTATCTTATTCTGGAACAGTTACACCAGGGGAGGTTTAGGCTGGATATTAGGAAAAATGTCTTCACTGAAAGAGTGATCAGGCATTGGAACAGGCTGCCCAGGGAGGTGGTTGAGTCACCATCCCTGGAGGTGTTCAAGAAACGTGTAGATGTGGTGCTTAGGGACATGGTTTAGTGAGTTAGGTGGTGTTGGGTTGGACTTGATGATCCTTGAGGTCTTTTCCAACCTTAATGATTCTATGATTCTATGATTCTATGATTTTATAATGAAGTGTGCTTCATTACAATCTTCACTGATTGTTGAAAGTGCATTTTTAACTGCAGTCACATTATGAAACTGTTTTTAGATAAAAGCACAAAGTAACCAAAATAATTTTTAGTGCAAAGCCATGGTCAAGTGAGTATGAGTCGTTGAGGATATATTTCCCTCAGTGTAGTTACCACTAGTTAATTTATTTATTGCTCTTTCTGGTAACCAGAAAGCATTCAGAACAACTGGTAACTCTTGTCACCAAAAGAGTTGTGGGAAATTGTTTTATGCTATTGCCACTCATTTGGCAATCATCTTCTCTGTGGATTGTTGAATTTTGTTTGAGGTGCAAAGTAAAACACACGTACTCCTCTCAGTCTGGCTGGTGTAAGAGCTTCGTAACTCTTCTGGTCTGTGCAGAAGTGGATACAAAGAAATCTGTCAGAGAATGTACAGTGGGATGGAACTGTCTTCTGTAGTCCCAGTACTTCGCAGCTGTGACCACTGCAGTTTTGTCAGCATTTTCAAATGTAGTGCTGTCAAAACAGCAGCTTTTGTCTTTACTGAGCTTGTGTGGTGGACAGAGAGGCTCACTGAAAGAGAGGGAAGGACAAGCCAACACCAGTCTCACTTTGTCTTCCTTACTTCTTGTCATATTTTCTGTGAACCTAATCCAGCCCCAAAAATGAGAATATATGGGAAGTCTGTAGAGAACTTGCAGAAACGCAATGATTCTTTGTGTTACTGTGGAAATCAAGACCTGTAACTTTACCTTACAGATTGTACGGCAAGTTATTTTTATTGAAGATATTTTTGAGAATATAAATTTCTGTTAGAGTCGAGTGTTTTCCTATACATTTATATCTGTTGCATTTGTCTTTTGGAAGACTAAAGTGCATTTGGACTCCAGTGGGAAGCACTTTTCTCTCCTTCATGCTAGATTCAGTTAGATCATTAAAGGCACAGAAACACAGAATGCCTGCCACCTGAAATCTTTCATCCATTGGTTGTGTTAGCAGGCTGAACA
>NW_010097570.1:22669-23595 GCF_000699245.1 Pterocles gutturalis
GTATAACAGAAAGAGCCCTGCCACTCCTTGCAGTTTTCCCTGGGTATCAGGGATATCAGTGTCGTTGTCACACATACTACTCGCAGATTCCCTTTATGTTAGTATTTGACGTTAATTTGTCAGTTGGGAATCCTTAAGGCCTTAGATTGTTCTTTGCTGACCCAATTCCTCCTCAGTCTGGCTTGTGGAAAAAAGAGATACATGAGCTTATCTTCCACTTCTCGTATGACCTTGTTTGTTCTCCTGTTCTAGTAGCTTTCTCCCACATTTTCTAGGGATGCCCCTTTTAGGTTTACCTCCTTTTCTTCTGAAATCACTGCATCACAAAGTGTGCTGCCTGTTTTATTAGCAGTGCCTGTCCGAAGACTAAATGTATACACATTCATGAGTACTCACTTGTTAGTCACAGTAATTGCAATAGCTCTTAATCATTGCTGAGATTCGGAGTTGGTTGCTAGACATTCTTTTGTCCCAGTCTCTTTTTTTCCAGTGTTTCAGATACCAAGATAGCATCAAAGCTCTTATCTGGCAACAGTGACTTCTTGTCTAGCGTTTCTGATGCAAAAATTGTTTTGTCATGGTAAATGAAAAAATAGCATAATGGTTATGAAGCATCCCCATGTCCTTCTCATCGTTTCTGTGATACTCTGTTTTTTACTTCAGTTCTGCCTATTTTAATGTGGCAGAACTGAAATCTGAAGAAATACCATGGCACAGTTCTCTTTTATGAGCTGATTCCTAAATGTTTTAAGGTTGGTCTTTGCTGATTCTTCCTTCTACGTGGAGGCTCTGTGAATGAAAGTTCCAAGTATATTAGACACTATCTTTAAATATACAGGCAGATATAATGGGAAGCTGGATTTGCTCTGGTGGTAGATGGACCATGGAAGTTAATCAACACCGAGCAGGATGGGACCTGACCTCGG
>NW_010097571.1:0-1857 GCF_000699245.1 Pterocles gutturalis
AGGAGCAGGAGCAGCTTCATGGTGAGAACTGAGAGCCAGGGACCAAGCGAAGCGACCAAGCAGGTATGCCACTGGTCCCAGTCTGGCTCCTTATATGCCAGCCCGGCTTGTTTGTCCCGATAAGAAAGGCAAACGGCTCCGGGGGGTGTTATCGCGATGTCCTTACGGGGTGAATGTCAAGCGGATGGCGGCTCCCCTCGCCCATGCGGGGATGCTCATTGGGGTCAGACACTGGGATGTGGGGATGCTTGTCGGGGTCAGACACCGGGATGCGGGGATGCTTCGAGGGGTCCTGGGGCTCCTCCAGCTTGTCCTCACCCCCCTGCCAAGAGCAGAGTTTCCATCTGCAGTGGTTTGCCAGGCAGCTCCCCTCCTTTGGAGTCCCCTGGTCCCCCCTAGCCCCTGGGGAGGGGGGTTCACAGCCTCGTGCCCCCCTGCAGCTGCTGCCCAAGGGTGCATGTCCCTTGGGGGGGGAACTGGGGACAGCTGGGGGATGAAACTGGGACCAGCTGGGGACAGAGCAGCTCGGGATGCTGCTGGCTGAAGGATGCCAAGGTTGCTGGCACTGGCTGGTGTCACAGGCGTCCCTGTCCCCATCATAGCACCCCGTGGGCGAGATGTGGCTGCGGCACGGTCACCTTGTCCCACGCTCCGAGGAAAACAAAGGCAGAGCCTGCGCCAAGGATCTGCCCTGAGGAATTCCCCGGGCTGGAGCTGCCTCTCCTCCCTCCGCACGAGTGTCACCCCAGCTCTGAACGACAAAAGAACTGGGGAGTGGTGCTAAATTGCACTGGGGAAGGAAATTAGTGGGATCTGATGGGTGATGGTGGGGGAAAAGGAATGAAACCCCTAATTCTCAAAAAGGAAGCTGTGATGTGTTCGATTTGGGGGTCAGGCTGGCAAGGAGAAGGTCTTGGCTGACCCCCAGGATGGAAAGTTTGGACCTGGCAGGAGACCGCAGCCTGAAAACCCTGCCCGGAGCCTCGGCACCGTGTGCTCGCCGGCCTGGGGAGACAGGCTGTGCCCGCAGGTGGCTGTAAACCACAAAGAAAATCCCAGATTAGGCAACAGCACCTACTTTCTGCCTTGTTCCCCTGTCCCCATGCATGGCAGCAGCACGAGCTCAAGCAAAGTGGCTGGTTTGCTGCAAACACCTCCTGCTGCCCTACACATGGAAAATATTTATTTGTAGAAGATTATCAGAGCAGAGCACTCCAGGACACATCCCTCAGGATGGCTCCGAGGGGCTGTGGGATGGCACCTCTTTCCCCAACACCCTGGGTATGCACACGCAGGGATGCGGCTGTTCCCGCTGGGCAAAGCCCCTTCCTCCGCAGCACACCGGGGGCTTCACTGCTCCACCGGAGCTCAGGGGGATTTCTCCGGGCTGCTGCAGGTACCAGCAACAGCTGCTGCCCATCCCGTTTGGATAGAAGGGAGATGCAGCGCTGGGGCTTGCTGGTTTGCCTGATTGCATGGTGCTGGGAGCCCTCTGCAAGCTTCCTCGCACCTGGGTACCCTGCAGAGCCCACCCTGGGGATGGCAGAGCTCACGGAGGGCGGTTTGGCCAGCTGGTGAAGCTCACACCTTCCCACCCCCTCGCCCTCCAAGGACCATGAGCCACGGCTTCCTCCGCAGAGGCTGCTAGGAGGTGCCGGGCTCGGTGCGTGCTCCGTGCCGGGGAAGATAACGGTGCAGGAGGTCCCCGGGAGCTGGTGTGGGCTGCGGGAGGGGGGGCTGGAGCTCTGCAAAGCCGGTAGCCACGGGGAGGTGTCGGCGTGGCTCCTGCATCAGGCAGGGATGGAGAGCGAGCTGCAGAGCCCTCAAACCAAGAGCCCGGCAGCACCCCACAGGCTG
>NW_010097571.1:1955-6023 GCF_000699245.1 Pterocles gutturalis
AAGGGACACGGCCGAGGGGGCGCAGGACTGGTGAGAGGGACGTTTTAGGCTTTGGTGCTGCCAGCGATGGGCAGCAATTGGTGTGCAAAGAGACAGTCCCTCTAAAAGCTCCGTGAGATGCGCTGGAGGTCACTCACAGGGTTCCTTGAGTGATCCAGGTCATGGAAAGCAGGAGATGGGCACCTCCCAAAGCTGCCTCGGCTCCACGATGGAAAATAAATCCATCCCTGTGTGTGGATCTCTGTTGGGAACGCAGTGCTGGGAGACTGCTGCAAATTTTGGATCGATCCTGCCAGCCAGGTGCCTGAAAGTCTCAACGGGAACCGCAGGAGATTAGGCAGCACCACTGGCATCGCGTTTAACCACCACGGGGCTCGCGCCGAGAGCCAAACGGGAGCATATGGGAATTTTCAGGCTTTCCGCACGGCAAAGGGCTTTGCTGACTCAGCTCGGCAACCACCTTATCCAACTTTATCTGCGCAGGCTTGAAAAGCTCGGCATGAAAAAAAAAAAAACAAATCACCTTATTGAGAGATACCTTATCTCAGTAAGTGCAGATTAAGGAAGCAAACTTGTTTTCCAGTCCCTGTTCCTGGTTTTTCCAGTCCTTCCTTCCCATAAAGGCGTTATCGTACAACAACAGCCGCTTTATCTGAGCCGTCAGATGAAAGGCACAAAGGAGAGAGGCACGGTTTGCCGCTCCTGACATGCCAAACCCTGGCAATTTAATGCAAGAATATTTAATTAAGTTATCAAGGAAGCCTCCAGAGATGCCGGCTGATCCTTGCTGGGTGGATTTTCAGTGGGGTAGGACCGTGGGTGGTCAGACCAGCTCCTTAAACGTGCTGCAGGTGATCCCGGAGGTGATAACACCCTTGGCGGCCTCGCTCTGCAGCTGGTAAATCTCTGAGCGTTACTCTCTGGCCGGACTGCTTCGATAGCGGCTGGACCACAAAACTTCCGAGTCGTGCAAGGGCAAGTGCAGAAAGGGAACTGGTCTGATCGCGGCTCGCCCACGGCCAGAGGCACATCTGCAACGTGGTGTTGAGAAAAGCCGAGAGAATTGATGCTTCCCGATAAAATCCCCGTTAAAAGATGGGTGGGATTCTCCTGTCGCCTGTTGAGAAACACAGAGAATGTTGTCTTAAAAGCAAACAGCATCACAGCAAAAGAAAAACAGAACAGCGCTATCAATCTTTTTTTTTTTTTTTTCCTATTGGGAAATGCTCCAAATTTCTCATTTGACTCCTGTGCTGGGAAGGAATGTTCAAGCAAAACCACAAATGAACTTGGCCAGATCATAAACCAAAGGTGAAATCTGACAAAGGGCCAGGATTGCTGAGATCAACCCCTTTGCACGAGGTGATTTTTTTTTTTTTTAACCTCTTGCTGATGGTGTGTTAACTCACTCTCCAGTCTCACATTGCCAGCCTCCACTTCGGAGCCCGCGGAGCGGCACACATCAGCCGCACTGCGAGGTCCTGCAGGATAGCTCCTGTTTCACTCCAGAACACTTGCTGGGTCGCAGCTTCATTTCCTCGGGGCAGTAAGACTTCAAACTGAGCTGCACTGCTCCAGAAGCTGGCTCTGATAATAAAACCGTGCGATGTATCCTAACGACCAGCTGAAACCACCTCTCCCACAAATCAAGGATGTTAACGAACAGACGATGGGCGCATCCTTCAGCATTAACCAGAACCCCCATTTATCGCATTTTTGATTGCTGGGTAACACTTTAACTGGGTGCTTTTCTGTTCTTTCACTGGAAAGAACTAATTTGAATACAACTTACATTTATTTTCCACTCAGTCCTTACAGTTTAATATAAATCGTTAACTAAACGTGTTCCAGCCCTTTGGCATCCGCGGAGACTTCCTCCTCAAACAAGCCCTTGAAAATATCGATCTGCCTTTGGAAAGTCAAGCTGCCTTTTCTTGCAGTAACATTGGGGTTTGACCTGGTTATCAGCCACGCTCCAAACAAATTGATTAGAGCCCGTTCGGATTCACATGACTCCTATTTACTATCCAACAGCCGACCGGCCTCACGTGGTGCGGGGCTCCAGCGGGGACCAGAGGTGCCTTTCCGGAGACATGCGCCGGGATCGCGGCACTTCTGGGAACAGCTGGGTGACCTTGCCTGGCCTCCCGCCGTCTCCTTTGCGTTCCTCTCGCCATCTCATCCAGCAACGCAGAGCTTTTCCCCCTCCTGACATCATCCTGAGCGCTGCTCGCCTCTGCGGGGAGGTGGGAAAGCGGAGGCTGGCTTCATGTCGAGGGTGATGGGATGGGAGCTTCCTCTGGCTTGCGCTGCTCAGAACGTTCCTGTTTCACGCTAACACAGGTATTCCAGAGGGATTTGCTTTTCTCTCTTGGTTCCAGCTATGCCACCTGGAAAAAAAAAAAGCCGTTGTACGAATTTTTGGCACATTGCTGAGGTCTGTACGTGCTGCCTCGGCACAGCGATATCTCAGCCTGCAGCTAAGCACTCTGGATCCGGTATCTCCCCTCCTCTGCTGCTCTGTCCTCTCATCTCCTGCACCTCCATCAGCCCTTATCCCCCATCTCCAGCTCTGACACTCACCTCTCCATGCTCGCTTTGCCTCCATCCCTTTACCCATCAAGGAAGTTTTAATTTAATTTTCATTTCTCCCGGGGGCAGGCTCACCAGGATTACAGCCGACAGAATTCCAAGTCACTCAAAACAACAGGCGTTCGAGCACCTGTACCACCAGCTGCCACCCAGCACGAGACAACCCGTGGAGAACGACGTGGCTTTGCAGCACAAAACTGCTCCAAATCTCCCTGGAAATCCAACCTAAACCCGCTACGCCTGAATTTCAACCAGCTGCCTGTTCCGTATGCGATGCTAAGCTCTGTGGTAATGCCCTCCTTGTCACAACGATTCATCTCGCCGCGTCTTTGTCTGTAGCTCCACGGCTTTCTGCTTGTCTGAATGAGCCGGTGAAGACAAAAAGTGTCCAGGCAGCAGCTGCTGCTCAGGGCTCACGTGGAGACTTTGAATCAACGTCCAGAAAAACGGCAGAGCTGCTCCAAACCTCGGTGGCAGGCAGGGTGGCTGGGGGAACACGTGCTCGGCGGCCGCAGGGACGAGCAGCTCCTGTTCTACTGTCCCTGTGCCGACAGGTGAAGCTGCCAAACCCGTCACTTGCGTTACCTGAAATAAAAGACTCCCGAAACTAAAGTCAGTTCGGAGAAGAGATGTCGCTTTATTCAGCGCTGGGTGTGAGGCGGGAAGATTCCGCAAAGCGAGCGCCTCGTTTAAAGTTTCGACCATGGATTTATACAACAGGACAACAAAGTTCCACCTGCCTGACACAATTACAGGTCATGCATATTCCTTAGGTGACAAAAATAGAATCATCACGCGTGTGCATTCAAGGTACCGTGATAACACAGATCCTCTGCGCCTGGGCGAGGGTCTGGGGTGGTCATTCGGGGATGAATACCCACCCTCACATTAGCCTTTTATTGAGTCAGGTCAGGACAACAAGCGTTTAACTTTGCCAAATCTTTAATGAGGATGAAGATGTTCCCTTGAACAATCATAAGCCTTTTCTGTCTGATGGGCAAGTGCTTATTTTGCAGTATAAAGTCCTAGAGCTTAATTTCTTTTACCGTTCTGCTCTCATCATTAATTTTGACATCTGCTTAAAGACAATTGTCAGTTTTGATGAATGTTGGTCCAGTGCATCCTGCAGGTGAACAACACACACAGGTGACTATGAAGAACATCACACACACCCCCCAAAGCACAAATTCTGGGTAAAAGAGCCGGGCACACACCGTGTTGGGAGACTGGAGTCGGAACACAGCAGTAACACCGCAAGAATAACCCAGCAGCCTTACGCTTCTCCCAGGAGGGCACAAAGCCCAGCCAGAGCTAGGCAGAAGGGAGGCAGCTGGGGACGGGGCAGGCCCAGCCCCGCACAAACCCGGCGGATATAGAGGCTCAACCCGGCCACAGCTCGAAGAAACTCCCACCGGCGGGCAAACACACAGTATTTATTACAAAACCACGCGGTACTTCTAAAATACAGCCCCTGTC
>NW_010097572.1:0-1191 GCF_000699245.1 Pterocles gutturalis
AAGCAAAAATACACGAAATAATTAGCATGAGGACGGCAGAAAAAAAAAAAATCGAGGGACTGAAATCCCGTGATGGCTTCGGTCTCCTCGTTCGTACCGAGCGCCGGCTGGGACCGGGGCAGCCCGAGAGCGGGATGCTGCCCTTCACCGTCACGCAAATGATGAAATGAAAAATTTTACTTCGTGCGGGTGTTATTTTACCCAAGCTATTTAAATAAAGAGTAGCAACAATAAACCTTCCCTTGATCCAATTAAAAAAAAGATGGTTAGTGGAGATCTGTATGCACTTGCATTTAGTATTGGGGAGGGGGGGAGGGAAAACGGCTAATTGCGGGCATTAATTAGGACTCTAATCCCCCTCCCAGCAGGCACGGAGATGCCCCTGAATGCAGTTAGTTGAAATCACTTCAATGTCGGTCTGTCTGACCTCAAGGGGCACAAACGAAACGAAATTGAAGCCTGATTTTCAAAATTTCAAACAACAAAAACGGTACTTTAATGACAAGTTCACTGAATGGAGAGGAAATGTAAAGCTCAGCGGAAGCGTTAATTCCATGGCAATGGTGTAAAATAGCCTTTTTGTCTAAACAAGGCAAATATTGATAACTTAGTGGGGGGAGAGGGGGAGTCATTAGTTTCATTTTTTGTAGAGCTCCACAGAACAAGCCAACTATAAATTATCGAGAATTTAGGGCTGAGAATTACTTTGGGGGATTATTACTCCCTCTTAGGACTGATCTGTAGGAGACATTAGGAGAACCCAGCAAGCTCAGCGTGGAAATAGAAATCATGTTGTTGCCAAGAAAGGTTGATTTATAAAGTGGAAACATCTTTAAAATGCACTCGCTATCTTTTTAATGTTCGACTGCTTCGTTGTGGGAGGGGAAAAAAAAAAAGGAGATTATTTTATATTAAAAGGATCATCAAAAGATAAAAAGTTTATGTTCGCAAAGTTCCCTGAACTTTGCATAAAACCGCTCGCCTCCTTCAGCCATAAACCCTGCCCATGGCAGCGCCCGGAGGATGGGGCGCTGGGCTCCATAAATCAGAACCTCCCCGTCTTCCTCCTGTTTGAGGTTTCTTCTAATTACCAATTTCGACTCCAGAGGATTTTCTGCTGCTGGGGTTTAAAGACTGAATTAGACCTCGTGCAAAAAATCGCCCCGTTTGTGTCCTTCCTGGGAGCTGTGG
>NW_010097572.1:1227-1430 GCF_000699245.1 Pterocles gutturalis
CGAGAAGAAAACCCTCCACGCGTGGTTAATTTAGGCGCTGGCATTTTGCAGAGCAGGTTTTTGGTTTTTTTTGTTTTTTGTTTTTTTTTGTTTTTTTTTCGGAAGGTAGCGTTTGCAGATGAAACCCTGTTGTTCGGGTGGCTGAGAGCCCGCCTCGCTCCTCCGAGCAGCCCCTCACCGCGGAGTCGCGGCGCGGCGGCTCC
>NW_010097572.1:1481-17259 GCF_000699245.1 Pterocles gutturalis
CAGCGCAGCGGGGTCTCCTTCCCGGGCCGGGTGAACGAGCCCAGCATCCACATGGAGCTGTGCATGCCTGTGTTTAGAAGTAAGGTTATAATTGTTCACAAATCTTCCAATTTATTAAAAAGAAGAAAAAAAATGCAAAGCTTTTGCAAACCAACCCCCCCCCCCCAAAAAAAAAAAAACAAACCCACAAAAACCAACAAAAAACCAAAACCCCAGCCAACCAAACAAAAAATCCAAAACAACAAAAAACCCCCAACAAACCGAAAACCATTTTCCAGGCGGTGAGGTGCTATTAAATCAAATCAATAAAAGCAGTGTAGATGATAATAAGGGGGTCAGGGAATCGATATATGTTAATGTGCATCTGAACTCCGTCCCTCGGCCAGCCCTGGATGTGGCTGGGGGGCTTTTCGCGGCCTCACACCTTTGGCTGTCGGACTTTGCGCGGCCTCTCACCTTCCTGCTGGGGTTCGGGCATCCCGAGGTGAGGAAGTTTGTACGAGGGGTGGGTAGAGCAGAAAGCAAACGAGGAACTTCACTATAACTCCCGCTTTCCAGTTTCATCGTCTTGCTCTTATGTGCTATTATTTAACTGAACAATGGTAATTTTCTTTTAACCTTGTGGCAAATCCTGCTTTGTGTCTCATAATTCTTTGTGAAATTTCATCTTCCAGACCTTATTCCTTGCATACACAGTATTCCTGGTTCAGGATTTCTTTCGTTCTGTTAGTTTTTCTTTAGCTCTAGCTGTTCCCTAGTTTTTCCAAGGTGTCAGCCTTTGCAGCATTCCAGTTTCTATCCAGATATTGCCAGGAATTAATAATTCGATGAAGCTTGTGGTTCATCAGTAAAAAGTACCAGTTCATGGGATGTCTGGTCACTTTTACATGAATAGTTACTGAAGAGACAATAATGTGTCATTCCTCTGTGGCAGCATAACCGTCCCAGAGATGTGAGCAGGAGGCTTGAGACACTGAAATAGAGTTTTGGCCAGAATGCAGGATGTGCACAGGGACAAAGATAGCTCCAGTCTTTATGGTAGCAGGTTTTAAGAAGCATATGTAGAAAAATACTGCACAGGAAAAAAAAAATCAATAAAGCAGCTTGCATGTGTGGAAAAGACGCAAACCCCCTTTAGATGTTCAAGTTTCATTTTAAAAGTGGCTTATTTCAGTTTAAAAAAATCTGTTCCTAATCAACTTTAGTAAACCAAAATAAAACTAGTTTTTAGGACATCAAGGTCTGAAGAAGTATAAATGCTTTGGCTAAGCTGGTGCAGCTTTCCTCTGTGAATAATCCTTTAAAAGTTAAATTTTCCATGGCTCTGTAGGGCATATGGATGCCCAGTTCTCATTACAATTAAAGGGAAATATTTGTCCAGAATCTTTTGAGGCAGTTACAAGAAACTCTGCAAAAGGTTTTTGATCCAAAAGAAAACCTTATTGTTCGAGATCAGCGATGGAATGTGAGCCATCATTTTAAAACTTGGAAATAAAATAGATATTTAAGGAATGTTTGATCTGCTTAGTCCTAAATTTGGGGTCCTGGAATTACCCTATTCAGGCAAACTCCTGCTTTTAGAGAGAGGAGCAGGAGCAAACTCCACTGGCTCTTGGCTGCGGCGCTAAAGATGTCGACAGCTTTGGCAGGGAAGACGGAGCTCGTGCATGCCGAGTAGGGTAGGGATGGGATTTTAGTTTTTAATATGCTTCTCTCTTCAAACAGCAAGCCTTGCTTTTAGTTTAAGACATGGGATGTGCGCAGTTAAGGGTGTTCCCAAGGCTTTAGGCGGGAGCTGTGGCACTGCTGGCTGCAGGGAAGGGTTTGCTCCATCCCAAACCAGCTGGGGGAGAGATCCTTGCCATCGCTGGGGCTCTGCCTTGGCGTTGAAGGCTCCTGGGTGCAGGGGCTGTGGACCATCAGCTCTGCACCCATGAGCTGGTGCATGGCCTGGCACCAACACCAAGGCTGCCCACGGCTTCTTCCAAAGCCCCCGCGGAGCCCCCACAGCTGGGTCCTTGCCATCACTGGGGCTCTGCCTTGGCGTTGAAGGCTCCTGGGTGCAGGGGCTGTGGACCATCAGCTCTGCACCCATGAGCTGGTGCATGGCCTGGCACCAACACCAAGGCTGCCCACGGCTTCTTCCAAAGCCCCCGCGGAGCCCCCACAGCTGGGGGGCTGGCGAGGGAACAAACCTGTCCGGCAGTGCTGCGGTGCCGGGGCGATGGCCACACTCTGGCACAGCTGCTCTCTACGGTACCTTTGTGCTGTGCTGCTGGTGCCGCTGGAGCCTGCTGGCACCCACCTCTCCCATCCTCTGGCACATTTTCTGCTTGACTTCAGCTGGCAAAACGAAAGCACCGGAGAAGCATCCCATGGCAAGAAGCCTGCCTGTGTTTTGAGTTACCGTGGGGCAAAGAGAGGAAATGTTTCTAGCCCATGAAAGCGGCCATCCAGCGAACCAAGTTCTCAAGTATGTGAGAAACTATGTTTTATTTAAAAATGAGATGCGCTAGCCAGAAGAAAAAAACACAGCCTCGCCATTCCAAAATATAAAAATCCCTTAACTGTCTGACCTTCTCATCACTAGGTCATGGTCCTGCCACCAGATAAATCTCTCCTATCTGTCCATAGACTGAGAGTTCAATGTTGCTTGTGTTAGTGACAGTGAATTTGGGGCTGAAAAATGAACTACTGATGAGAACTCCTGTTGAACCTGTATTGTTTGTTATTCTGAGGCAAGGATCTGGCATGGGCTAATCCAGCACTTCAAAGTTAACTGCTCTTACTTTGTATACAGAGCGTCATAGCGGAGTGGCGTGGGTGATAAGAGAAATAAGGGACCGAGGGTTAGGATACACTGGGAAAATGGGACCCTGTTGAAAAACTCTTTGATCTCTTTAAAGTATTTTCTGAAAGCAAGAATCTATCAAAAAGGAAATGCCATTTAAAAGGCTAAAAGAAACAGCTGACATCCCCAAATTTGTTTTAATCTGCCCCGGAGAATATTATTTTTAAAGATGCGTTAAGTCAGTGGAAGAAATACTTGTCAAAAGAAGGGAAATTAGAAATAAGCACAAAGGTCATCAGAATGGAAGCATGGCTCTTGGAGCCTCTGCACACCGTTCCCTTCCCTCCTAACAATGAAGACAAGGAGAACCATCCTTAACCAGCCATGGCCAATTCTCCAGAAGAATTTGGGGCCACATTTGTCATTATCAGGGATGTAGGCATGTCACCTGCTTTGGTGCTTTGAAACCATCACTGGAGGCATCTCTGCATGCCCAGCGGCTCCTGGGGAGGTGGTCCTTCAGCCGTGATGTGGCTTGTTAGCCAACATGGTGAGCGATTTATTGTTTTTCTGATCCTTTCACAACCTGATCGGCCATAGGGAAGCTTCTGAAAATCCAGTCACTTAGCCACCCCAAAATCAGGGATTGTAAAATCGCTGTCTATCTTTGGAAATCTTTGTCTTATGGAAACTCCTTTTGAACACAAGACTCAGCTGCTGAAGCCCTGTGGGACATTGTCAACCCTCAAAGGACGGGAGGAAGCGGCCGGTAGTGTCTGAACCAAGCCCTGTGGGACATTGTCAACCTGAAAGGATGGGAGGAAGCGGCCGGTAGTGTCTGAACCACCAAACTCAGCACAGGGCCGTGCAGCGAGCACCAGTCTGCACGTTTCCGTGGGCTCCAGAGAGCACCGACAGCCATGGGTGAGGACAGGACTTGGGTCGCTCCAACGGGACACGGGGGACTGGTTTTCGTGCGGTTGTCCCTGTGGCAATACCAGTTGAGTTTCCCACAGCTGTCTTGTTGACTGCGTGCTGCTCAGAGAAACCCCTCCCCAGCTAAGGCATCAGGAGGAACATCACAAAGGTTTTTTTAATTTAAGCAAGGAAGGTTGGATCAAATTGTTGTGAGCAGGGGGGTGGTGAGGACCGAGGGATTTGCAGAGGCCACCTCATCACCCAGCATGTGCCGGTGTCCCTGGGACACCCAGGACCCAGCGTGCAGCATGGTGCAGGGCAGTCAGTGCTCTACTGAGTGCTTTGAGGTCTTTGGTCAGCTCTGATGTTCTCAGCTTTTCTGGCTGCACTGAATTACTGGGTTGCTGTCCCCTGCCCAAAAAATCAGACTTTGTTGGAGCTGGGAACCTTGCAGTCGCCCAGCTCTCCAGGATCAAGCAGGGCTGCTCACGGGGGGATTAAAACACAAGATGCCCACGAAGTGGCCAAGCCTGGGGAGCCCAAAAGGCTGGGAACTGCTGCCCCAAAGGAAAGCAAAGCTTTCCTCTTATTGCTCTTTTCCAAACCCAACCAACCAACTACACATCAATTAAACTTTGTTTGAACATTAATAGAAGCTTTGGCTGCATGTCAGTAACTGCTCCATGGTTAAGGGGATTGGATAGTAATAGAATAAATAAATAAACAAGAGATGCTTATTCTAACAGTTCATTTTAAAACAATTTGTGAATATCATGTAGAGATAAAATGTGCCTAGCATAAACTTAGCTAAGCAATGACTGCTGCATTATCAGAACAAATAATTCACTCGCACATCATCTTTGAAGCTTGGGAGGGCTACGGAATTGTGCTGCTTGTTTATTTTCCTGGCTTTTACTGTTTTTGCTACATTTCATCTGCACAGAGCTGTGGGGAAGGGTTTCGCTGGGGCTGTGGCAGTGCGGTGCCAAGCCACGGTGACGCCGGCCCCACTCCTGCCTCCCCCCGTCCCTGGAGCCGTGCTCAGCCCCTCTGCCCTCCCCAGGGCATCGCCCTGCAGCCCCCATTGCCCAGGTGCCAGACCCTGGCATTTTGGTGTCGTATCAGACGTTCTGCTCTCACGGGAGCAAGGCACAAGATCGTTGATCGTGTTCTTCGAGGGTAGCTTTGTCGTGTGAACGTAAAAACTGGTTTAACTTTTCTGCTCTGAAGGGCAGCGTGTAGGGGACCATTTGTATGGTGCTGGGGAGACTGGACAGTCCCTTCTGCACTGGGGTGAGCTAGCAGGAGGGAGAAGTGGGTTTCAAGCTCAAAATTGGAGTCTACTGACATGATGGTTTGCAGAAGAACAGGCTGTGGAGGCTGGTGCTGGGCTGCTTGTGCTGCGTCCCCCGTGCATCGCTGGCTGTCACACAGGCACGCCGTGGGCTCATGGCCCGTCCCTGATGTGTGCTGCTGGGTTAGTCGCACACCTTGTGCAGCTTTCAAAAAAAATGAGCATAAAGGGGAAGAAATCGGTGTGGTCCTTGAGTCTCCCACCCCAGGGATGGCCGCGGTGTTTGCATGTTCAGGGCATTTGCTGCAGACCCGGGACGCTGTGTCTGACCAGGCTTTGGGGCTGAACAAAAGATGTTGAGGCCAGGAATCGCTGCTCTTAATCTGCTGATTACTGGTGGCTTAAACTTCGCCTATAGTTGGTTTATCCCGTGCTGCACACATGGCCAGTGCTCCACCTCGCTGAGCTTTGCCGTTTGTACCGCCGCAGCCTGGCTGCAGCCGACCTCGGCGCAGGAGATATCATGGAGGGGCAGATGCTGTCTACTCAGGCACGCTCGCTGGGAAGCCCCAAATTCCCAACTTTTATAACCGGTTTGCAAGCAGCAAAGCTCTCCCCCAGTTTGGAGCCATGCGTGGCAGCGGGAAGCGGGGTGGGTAGAACGCGGGACTCCTCGGGTCTTGCTTCAGACCTCCCACCGAAACCAGGCTGAGATTTCCCAGAGCTTGGCAAGACCTTGGTGAGTTTTTATTGCAGTGTTGGGTTATTCTTCTGCCACTGCTGGTCCCCGAGCAATAGATGATGAAGCAATCTATTGTCAGGGAAAGCTGGCCGAAGCCAAGCATCCTCCGCGGAGCCGCCCATCCGCCCCAGAGCTCCTGCCTGCCGAGATCTGGCAGAGGGGCTGGTTGTGCAAAGCTACTACTGAGCGTAGAGCCCGTAGCTCTGAGTAGCTCCATTGACCTGGAGTAAATCTGGGGAAGCGGGCGGGTTATTGGCCCCCTCCCAGGGCTGCCAGGGAGCTCTATAGACCCACTGTAGGCACAGCCTCACTCCCGGCCAGGGCTGAGGCAGCCCCGTGCCTCCGACGTGGTTTTCTGCTGCCCTCTTTCAAATGGGACATTGAATGAGAGCCAGGACATGATATTAGGTGCTCTCACTTGCCTTTTTTTTTTTTTTTTTTGTTTTTTAAATTGAAACTCTATGACTGCATTTTCTTGGACCCAGCTCTTGGGTTTGTCATGCCTTCCCACCAGAAATGCACAACCCATGTTTGTATCGTATTGCAAAGAGATATTTACTAAACGAGCCTCTGCCAAGGGGTTGAGAAATATGTTTTCATTAAGAAAATTAAACTGACAAGTCCCTGGACAGCATATTAGTCGCTTTTTTTTTTTTTAAGGCCAAAATGCAGCAGCTAATAATCATGATGAAATGTCCGTGCACAGCCAAATTACTAAAATCTACCCCGTGTTTTCCTGGAAAAGAATGCGGAGAGTTGGCAAACTTGGTTGTAGCCGGGTCTGTCGGCTGCCGAGCACAATGCTACCACTGCAAGATACCAAGCGGTTCGCAAGTTAAGCAACACCTTCAATCAGATGCGAGTCCCCATTTGTTATCCTTAAAGAATTTCAGCTGTATATATTATAGTAGTACTTTGGCTCTTTGTATTTATTTTAGAGGGCTATTCTAAAGAACATTATAAACTCAGGCATGTCCATGCTGTATGAACTCCATATGCTGAAGCTTAATTTTAAATGCCATTAAAAAAGCACTTAACATTTACAATATATCAGTCCGGCTACTTTAGCAGCTTGGATGTGCTACAGTAAATGAAATGATTGAGGAAAAAAAGAAATTCAGAAGCTAGATGTTATAAAAAACCCCGATGCAAGGCGTTCGCCTGGTACGGCGCAGTAACTGTCAAATAGCGTCCATCTCATTTCTGGTTTTTAATCAATTTCTCCTCTTTTTTTTTTTTTTTTTTCACTTTAAAATGTCATTTTAAGGCCTAATTAAAAAAAAAAAATCTTGGCATTCAGATTGGATTCCTCGTGCAATTTTTTTCAGTGTGTGAATTGGGCTGTGTATTCACCAATTGAAATGTCCAACTGTATTTATCCAGGTGCTTACCTGTAGCAGGACAAGGTTAAGAGGAGTGCGGAGTTTATGAATGAAAATCAAATACGGACATCGGTAAACCACCCCTTTCTAGTTCCGGCTAATTACATGGTAAACATCTGGAATTTATGCAGGGTGGTTAAAAGAGTCGATTGACATGATGTCGAACAGGGCCCATTTTGTTGCCTTCTCCCCAGGCAGCGACAAAATGGTGCTGCAGGTCTGGGCTAACCCCACCGGCCCGGGGCAACGTGTGGGGAAAACGGGGGGAGAAGCGGCCTCGATGTCTAACGGAGAAGAGAGATCAGAATTTGTGCCCTTATTAGTTAGGGTCCCCTTATGCTGGTGGAAAGGAGAATTTTCTGTTCTGCTTGGTTGCTTGGAGGCTGTCGATCCAGTTTGCTCAATTGACTTTTTTTTTTTTACTGGATGAGGAGGTTGGGGAGATGGAGCCAAGAAAACATTTGGTCAGAGGATGTAAAGAGCTTGATCCTGCAAATCGTGGCTCCTGGCACAGTGTCGAGGGCACGGCAGTGCCCGTACCCATCAGGGCCATCTCCTTTGGATCGCAAGAGCAGACCGCGATGGTATATACTGGTTTCATGGCCATAGCTTTATAAAAAAATATTATTGAATATTGCAAAGATTCTTTAGTTATGTAAGATATATATAAATATTATTTAGTGGTACACTGGTTTCTGGGATGCTCCCTCTTTGGTGTTGGGTTCCACATGTCCACCAAAGCCAACGTTAAATCCGTGGGATGGGCGCAGTTTCAGCGGAGAGCTCTGCAGTGCTCCTGGCTCAAAGCTTAACTTCAGTGGCGTGCTGTGAATTTGGGAAATTCAGGAAGGCCAGGGGAGCAGTGGCTGTCTGCACTACTGCAGGATTTAACCCTTAAGTCTCCCCCCATGCTTTACTGATCCCCAGTTTTCATTCTGTTGAAGGTGACACAGGTTCAGCCACTGCGTAGATGATGTGGTGGGATGTGGTGTTGTGGGCCTTGGGAATGTGTGAATGAGGAAGCGCTTGTGCTTAATTTCTTCTGAAGAGTAGTTCGATCTCATGACTTTTCATGTATGTTCATGGCAACAAGAAATCTACATTTTTGAGGCTGCCATAAAGCACCTGGAGCCTCCTGGGCTCCCTGTCCAAGCCTCCCATAAGGAGGGATGTGTTAAACCCCCGTATCTCTCTCTGCACCCAACTTTTCCTGGCACTGGCCCATAAGCCCCCTCTATATACCCTCAGCTGTAGTTGTGCCCCATTTTTTAGGGCAGTCTTGTGCAGCCCATGCTCTGTAAAGGGTGAGTTTAGTTCAAGTGATGTACAAGGAGCAATAATGTTTTGTAGCTCATTTGTCCCACTGTGAATTCATCACATGGTGGATCTGCCTTTTGGGGTGCTCCTCCAAGTTTCCATCAGTTCCAGCACTGCTCCAGGTCACTCGCTAATGTGTTAACCCTTTGCTTTTCCTAAGGAGGATGTTTCCTAGTTACAAGGTTAAAGTGACCGGAATGAACCCCAAGACCAAGTACATCCTGTTAATTGACATCGTCCCGGCTGACGACCACCGGTATAAATTCTGTGACAATAAATGGTAAGAGAACATTTCTGTTTGCCTTCTTTTCCATAAGAAAATTGCAATTGGATCGACCATTTGCTCTGCAAACTCAGAAACCAACATAAATACCTTCCCATGGGAGGGATGCCAACATCCCAGAGCTCTCTCGTGGAGCAGCGATAGACACAAGAGCCAATGGCTGGGAGTTAAAACCAGACAAATATAAAATCAAATATTCTTAGCAGGCTGGGCGGTTAATGGCTGGAACAAACTGCTAATGGAGGTGGTGGATTGTTCGTTTCCAAAGCGCTCAAGATTGGATGGCTTTGGGCCAAGCCCAGGTTATCTGGTGGTGTTCAGGTGGCAGAGGCACAGCCACAGCCTGCGTTGCACCCAAGGCTGGACTAGATGATCCGACGGTCCATTTTGGCTTTACAAATTAAGTCTCTCCATGAGTGGAGAAAAGTTTTAAATTCCTTTCTTCTATGGTAATATTTTGCTTTTAGGCAATCGGCTCTAAAGCCAAACGTGGGGCGGTTCACTCAAAGCCCTGGCTCAGCCACGCTGATCCGACAGGCGAGGGGAGCGGCGGTTCCCCCGGTCACAGCCCAGTGCCAGATCCAGTTTAGAACTTTTTTCTTTTAATTCATTCTTCCTCTGGAGTTCCTTTCTCTTCTGTTTTTCTTCCCCTCTCTGTGCCTTTGACAGTGCAGTTCCTTACCCCAGAGGCAGCTATGATTTCTGCTCTCTGGTGAAGGCAGCATGTTGTTTTCTCCTTTGATTTTTGCCCCAAACACGCCCAGCAGCCTCCCTCCCTGCGACCATTCATCCCAAACCCTTCCACCCACTGCTGCCTGGTTAAAAGACGAGCGATGGAAAACATCATAGTCATCTTAATGGGAATGAGCCTGGTGACATTCTATAAAGCTGTAATAATTCACTCGCACATTAGGGCTGCTCTAGTTTTCAGAAATCCCTTTTCTGCTTGCTTTTGTCCTGGAGCACCGCTGGGCAAGAGGAGCGGATGGAGAGCCTCCGCGGCGCGGCGGCCACTTTGTGTTCTGACCATTGAGCCCTAGATGATGGACAGTTGTTAAATCTGTTTAATTTTGCTTTTGCCAGCCCTAGAGCTTTTTCCCTTTTTAATTTTATTGCTGCTGGAAAGTCTCTGGTGTTTTCGGTAGTATTGCTTTTCTTGGTGTTTTATAAGAGAACGATGCGTGGTGACGGGGGGTTGCCATGAAGTGATGGCTCATGGCTGGGCCTTGTGTCCGTAAGGGATGATGGTGGTGGTGTGGGGACAAGGGGGAGCTGGCAGAGGAGTACGAGGGGCAGCCCCGTGTGCCAGCACGCAGCTCTGCAGTGGGGAGCAGTCCCTTCCCACCAGACCTGCCGCCCGGCCGGGGGCTGTGGGAGCTCTGCACGGCTGTGGAGGGGGGCACCCATGCCGACACCCGCTCCTGATCATAGGTACCTTCTCCTGGGGAAACGTGTGAGACCACCTCTCCTTGCAGAATGGCCTCTGAAGGCTCAATCCTCTCCAAAAACCCAGACAAGGTTTCCTCCTTGACCAATGTCAACACAATGGTCATGTAGCCCCAAGGAAATACCACGCAGGAGTGGGGACAGGGTCACCCTGCCAGCCCGCGGTGCTGAAACAAGGAGCCCTGAAACCCCCATGAGGAGAAGGAACCTCTCCAAGCCCCCCATGCCCCAAAGCATCCCTCCATGGCTAGCGGGAGGGTTGCTAGGCTGAGTTCAAGGACAAAATGAGCAACCTGGGCTAGTGGGAGGTGTACCCGCCATGGCAGGGGGTGGAACTGGATGATCCTTAAGGTTCCTTCCAACCTAAACCATTCAGTGATTCTATAAAAACTCTTTCCTACAATCTGGGACGGTGACTGCTGCTGAGGTGACACGATCTGTACCCGCTGTGTTTGCAGGATGGTGGCTGGGAAGGCAGAGCCGGCCATGCCGGGGCGGCTGTACGTGCACCCCGACTCACCGGCCACGGGAGCGCACTGGATGCGGCAGCTGGTGTCCTTCCAGAAGCTCAAACTCACCAACAACCACCTGGATCCCTTTGGACATGTAAGCGAGATGTTCTGCAAGGGTTTTGGTCAGAGGTGGGCCTGCGATGCTGAATTTGTGTCTGGACCGGGATGCTGGTTGGGATGTTGCAGTTAATTTAATATTTATTTTGTGCTGCCAGTGCAAGAGGGCGGGGAGTGTTTAATGCAGACGGAGGGGGGCTGCTGTTGCTGCCTGCGTGCTTCCCTGCTCTTGGAAGTGCAGCCTCTGGCCTGCTTAGCCGTGTCCTGCCGCATGCCACCAACCTTTTATTTTCTGCCCAGGAACTTTCCAGGCAGCACAGTGGGATTTTCAGCCGGGCTGTTGCTGCACGCAGTACATAACAGCTCACAGAAACAGGTTGCATAAACTCATTATTTTCCAAGCTGGCTTTTGGCAGCCGTATAAAAGATGAAGTATTTTATTTGGAAAATCTTAATTCGTGTGTATTGCGAAGGCAGAAGTGGGAAGTACGCAGTTATCTCCCCCAGTGCATTGAATAACTCAGCACAAGGGCCCCTCCAGCCTGCCAGGCAAACGAGGGCTTAGATAACGCACCGAAAAACACCCACCCGTCTGGTTTGCACTGTCCAAGCTGAAAGTCACATAAAAATAAATAAACCTCGCTGGCTGGAGGAAGGGAAGTGAGAGTTTCAAATCCTTTCAGGTTTAGTGCCATCAGCTCCTCCTGGCACCACAGGTAAGAGAATCTGCTTTGTACCATCCAACGTGGTTTTCCACCTGTTGGGCTTTAGGGAGCAGCAGTTTGGGGGGTGACAGGGGGCTGTGAAAAGGTCCTGAAGGAGGGTGCAGAGGGAGAAGGGGTGGATCTGTCTTGCTCAAGATGCTCGTGCATCAAACCTCTAAAGAGCAGGTTTTTCCCATGGAGCGAATTGTCCTGATGCCACTCAAAAGCTGTTTGGAAACTGCGATTCTGCCACAGCTCAGTCAGACGGAGCTTTATGGGGCTGACTCTAGAGGCAGGGTGACCCTCCCAGCTTAAAACGATGTTAAAAACACAGAGTTGTTGCTGCTTTCATAAATTTCTGCAAATTTTGAACCTTAAAGAGCATAGACACACATCCCGCATGATGCCACTGCGGTGCCGCAGGCTCTGGCCGGTGACACGGTGATAACCCATCCCCGCACCGGGAACTGACCCTCTCCCCAACCTACTGACCCCAGTGAAACCTGCGTGAGCTTCAAAGGCTCATCGGGACCGTTTAACGCTGGCGTTATTCATCACAGGCAATCTCACCCCTTCACTCTTCCTTAAGGGGGAGAGCACCGTGGAAGTGAAACGAAAACAACCGCGTGAAAGGTTGCACAGCAAAAATTACATAAAGCCCCAAACGCCGACGTTTTGGTGTCAGCAGCCGTACCGACCTGCTTGCTTTGCACGTGGCGTTTCTTCACTCCCGTGTTTTTCTCTCGGTTAACTGCGTAGCTTAATATACGACTGTTTATGTTGTAAAATGCAAACCATAAACCATACAGGATGTTCGATGTGGCCGTAAACCAAACAGGATGTGCAGTGTTGGTTTTGCAGCTTTAAAGGTTTGCTTTTCCTGACTTTGTCATTTTTTTAACTGCGATTTCAACACTGCGTTTGCACAGGAAAAATTTTTTCCCCCTCTTCTTTTAATAACCAGCCTGTCTGTCCTCCCGCAAAGCTTCCCTGGTGCCCCGGAGGGGACTCTGGTCCGTGTTTTGGGGCAATACCAGCAGCGGGATGCGACGGCCACGCTCCAAACGAGCTGGGCTGCGTCCCCTCGTGCCATGCCAGCCTTGCACAGATCCCAGCACGCTGCTGGGAAAACACCCGGAATAACCCATTTTGGGGTCCCTGCCTGTAACCTGCCTGACTACACGGGATTTAGCCCTTTCCCAGACAGTTCCTCCATAGGTTAATTAAATTAACCACCTGCTTTAGAGGAGCAGCACTCTGCCTTTTGCTGTGCACACAGGGAGAGCTGGGTTCTGCACCGGGATTTTCCGATCAGCTCCTGCTGAGGGCTGTTCTCAGCTGTCATTGCGCGGGTGGCCGGTGTCCCCGGGACAGGCAGTGCCTGCGAGGTGTCTGCCCACCACAGCACAGTCCCCCTGGCCGTGCTCGCGGAGGCATTACGTTAAGAATAATAACAGCTTCTCATTTCTAGGAATTTGTTCCCAGCGATTGCAAACGCTCTTACGGCTCCCTAAGAAAAACAAATCAGAAAACCCGCAGGGTTTGTTTGCCTTCTCGCACTCCAGCGCTGCCTGCCTGCCGGTTCCTTTTGTCTTTGATTCTCTCCAAACCTCAAGCCCACGCAGAGCGATGATTTCTGCAGCCTGCCGCTGGGGCTTTTTTTTGGCTGCCCAGCCAGACCCCACTGCCTCACCCTCCCGGGCACCCTTGGCAGCGCCCATGGGTGTTGCGGCGCCGGGATCCCCACCCGGCTCCTGCCATCCCGGCTCCCACTCCTCCCAGCATCCCGAAATCCCGCAGAGCCTGGCTGCACCCGTAGGTCTTTGCTGCGTGTGGGCGATGCCCTCCAGCCCTGCCCTGCGCTGGCGCACGGGGCTCGGACAGAAACCTCTTGCTGCTGGGGGGCAGGTGGGCTAAGGAGGCTGGGGAGGGAGAAGTATCTTTGTGCTAAAAATTCCTTTTTGGGATGAAGCTTTTTTTTTTGGCAGAATTTATTCAGGGAAAAAAAATAAAGGAGCTCGGCCAGCTCCCCTGCTTATTCACCTGCCGGGTGATGCTGAGTGTGGGGATCTGATCGTGGGCCAGGTGGGGGGGTGTGTGGTGTTACAGGGGGGTCTCGCCAAAAGGATGAGGTGGATTTTATGGGCTCGTGATGGCAGATGCAGCTGGAGCGCGACGGGCTGCTGGGCTCCATCCCCTGCAGCAGCCGCCGTGTTGGTTTGAAGGGCAAAGGCAGCATGGCGTGGGGCAGTGCTCCGCTGAGCCTGGCTCCTGGGAGCCTGGAATCTCACCTGAAAAATCAACAGGCAGAAATTTCCCATCATTCCGACAGATTCCTTGATAACTGGCTCCCTGCCCTGGCTCCGTGCGCTGCAATAGCTGCTTAACGCCAGGGATGAGCAGCCCTCCCAGAGTTCAGAAAGAGAAGTGTAGGTACATTTGCGGCTTAAAATAAGTAAGTTAAACAGCTTAATTAATAATCCACGGAGTTAAAACCCTTGCTGCAATCCACAGAATTAGGCTGAAGATTATTCACCGTGCTGGTGGGAGGCGATGCCCTTAGGCGGCGCGGGGAAGCCTGGCTCTGTGACACTGAGCCCGTCCCCCGTCACCAGCCCGTCCCCTTCCATCTCAAACCTGCACTCCTGCTCCTTCCCCGGCCAGTTATCTATTGCGGTAAATTATTAGTTACAGCCTGAGGCATGGGAAGCATTTTTCAGTGCAGACACTTAAAACCAGGCAGATTTTAAACAAGAAGTTAAGCGCAGAGCTCTGCAATCCGCCAGCAAACCCCTCTGGTTGAGCGGGTTCTGTGGCAGGTAAATCTGTGCCTGGCCCCTACACCACAGCCTGAAATGTGGGCTGTAGATTTGCCTCTTGGGGGATTTTTTGACCATGAAAGGCTTCTTTCACATCAGGCTTAATGACTGAGAAATGCTCGTGTTGAGGATGGATTACGAAGTCCGCAGCCACTGCAATGCTTAGCCACGGCGAGGTCTATCTGATCCTGAAGAAGGCATTGTGAGCCACCTATGCGTAGAGGAAAATCTTAATTTATGTATTTTCAAATCTTTTTACGTGCAGAGATGATCAGCCTGATAGAGCTTCTGATTTAGATGGGGCTGGTGAGTTACAGAGTTAGTGACACTAGCGGCGCCGATGCTCTGTGCTCTAACGCCAGTGGCAGGTACAACGTCCTTGGAGACAAAGATTCCTGAGTCCCGTACCCCTTCCCAGTGTATTCTGCCTGGAAGGCACCTCATTGTGTTTTCCAGGTGAAAAATGGGAATGATTCCTTCATCGTGAGCCAGGTCATGTCATTGTGTGTGCTAACAGCTCGGCTGGCTGATAGCAGCGCAGATGATGCACAGAAAACCCCCTCCATCGGAAAGGATCACGGAATTCCCGTATTCCTTTCGGAAGGTTAGTTCAGGGCACACAGGGAAATACTGAGTCAGTCCTGACAGGTCTCTCCGTAGTGATAAATGCTTGTGAATGGAATTCTGTGTTCTTCAGAGGTTTAAGGTCTGTGAACAGCGGGGTGGAGGGTGCCTGTGAGATGGTCCTTACGGCTGACGGGACAGCTCCTGCTCCCGGCCCCGGCAGGTGACGGATGCTCGGGGTGGGTGTGAAGCTGCCCAAGGGACACGGTGAGTTTGCTGAGGGGCTTCGGCTTGCACCCGCCGTGAGGTTGTTCTCCTGTGCGACTCATTTAATCAGGCTTTGGCTGTTTGGGCTTTTCTTCATCTCCTGACTCAATGTATTGTCTAAGCTGCTGAGACGGGCGGCTCTTCAAAGCAAAAATCATCTTTTCTTCTCACAGTGCTGAGCATGAGTTCCTGGGGCCCAGTGGTGGCACAGACAGCCGTAGGGACCCCGCGGCACGCTCAGCTCTCAGCCCTGCCTCCCCGAGACCCTGCCAGTGCCGGGCAGTGGGCAGAGCCAGCGGGGACACCGGGAAGGGCGTGATCCCATGGGATTGCCCCGCAGTGCCCACGGTGCCGGGCGTGTGCTGTGCTGGACTGCCCAAACCTCCACGTGCAGCCAGCCCTCCTGCTAACGGAACATAGTAATGTATATAAAAATATATATTAATGTATATAAAGGTACATGATAATGTACATAAAGGTACTTAATGTACCTTGATGGGTGGTGAGGATGAGCAGCGAGGGCTAGAACCCACCCAGCAAGGGTTAAGCAGTGTCCTTAAGCACGAGGCTGTTGGGTAGGGCGGACTTTAATATGGTTTTTCACGCGGTACGTGATGGATAGGGAGGACGTGAGAATGCCCTGCAGGCGTCAGTGCAGGGACTGGGCATGCACAGAGCCAGC
>NW_010097572.1:17303-19009 GCF_000699245.1 Pterocles gutturalis
CACCAGAGGGACGGGAGCCCAGCATCGCTTGGGTCTTCCCCCTGAGGACTTTCTGAAGGGGATTTTCAGTGTCCAGGGGAGTTAGCGATGAGCTGGGTGGCAGTTCCGATGGAAGCCCGTCTCACCAGAGGCGATGGATCTGGAAGAAAACCCCGTCTCGCTCTCGGGTCCCCTTTTCCCCTAATTTTTGGCAGGATGAGAGCACAGGGAGCCACGTTCGGCCGGCGCTCGTAGGCGTGGGGTAACGCTGGGAGACGGCAGAGGAGCAAGCGCATCCCATCAGGGGGTTCTGCTGTTGTTGTTGGTGTCGTTGTTAACGACTCCGCTGAAATTAAACCTCTGCCAGAGGACTCAGCCGCTCTCGTGGGCGGCCGCAGCCAGGCCGGCTTGGAAAGGGCGAGCGCAGCGCTGCTGGCAGGCTCCAGCTGGGAGCAGGTCAACTGGAAATTATTTTCATATTTGCAGAATATATTAAGATATTCCTGTGGAAAAAAAAGACAAGTAATAAATGAAGATTAGAAAGGGAGATTGTGACAAATAACAGCAGAGATTTAATTTAACCCCCCAACACAATATTGGTTGCGTCACATTCCCTGTAGCTGCCTCCTCCTCGGCTGCTGGCGGTGCCTTTTAATTGCCTTAATGGAATTTATCCACTCTTAAAATGTGGGGTTAGTTCAGTTTCTGAGATGTAACCTGTTGAGGTTTAAAGCTAGAGGATATTACAGATGGTCTGTCACGTGAGATGAATTTGAAGCGATATTCCTGGGTTTCTCGACCCAAATCTGCTATTTGCTAGTTTTCTTCTTTAATGCTGATGAGTTTGTTATTCCTCTCCAGATTTATTATTTGCACACTTGGTTTTATTTGATTATCACTGAAGGACTTAGTTTTTCCCCTAGTTTTGGAGCTTTCTGCTCATTTTCCTATTAATTCCGTTTTAACATTTTGCTCGTCAGGCGCGCTCAGGCACTTTCATGAGGTTAATGTCCCAGTCATCTTACGAAATCTGAGATTTTATTTAGGGTTTTTTTTTTTTAATTTGTTTGCTTTATGACTTGTGGCCAAGCGGTTTCCTCCCCGGGCGCTGGTATGAGGTTTACGTGCCGCCGCGGCAGCAAAGGGACGAAACACCTCCCGGGCGGAGTCCAGGCTGGGGGGACAGAACACGGCCCCACTGGCTGCAGCCCCTTGTCCTCGCTTAGAGAGGGGCTGCAGGACCTCTGCAGCAAGAGAGCAGTTTCACATCCTTATTCCCAGCTAAAGATTTATTTTTTATATGTATGGGTTTTGATATATAAAAATTGAAATGTATATATGATATAAAAACCATATGCTATATAGTATATATTATATAGTACATATTACATATATTATATGTATGGCTTCTTATAAGAAATATATATAAGTTTTCCATATGTATATTTCTCTCTTGTAACTAAACCAGCTTTTTTCTCCTTCCATTTAAAACTTGAAACAACCCATTTTATCCAGCCCTAAATTTGAAGTCAATTTTTTTTAGAGCATCACTAATAAGTCTTCTGCTGAAAGAATATCTGTGAAAAGGTTTTGGTGTGGGTTTTTTTTTTTTTTACCCATCCATTTTAGGAAATGCCTTACAGCTGATCTGAGACATAGCGCTGCCCA
The DNA here is from genome assembly GCF_000699245.1 of Pterocles gutturalis. Classification (NCBI taxonomy): domain Eukaryota; kingdom Metazoa; phylum Chordata; class Aves; order Pterocliformes; family Pteroclidae; genus Pterocles; species Pterocles gutturalis. Next base: position 18,951 of record NW_010097572.1, read on the forward strand.
GATAAATTGTAGAAAGTCCAACATGAAGTTTTACATTGTCTGCTTTGTTCCTGAAAAAA
>NW_010097572.1:19040-19397 GCF_000699245.1 Pterocles gutturalis
AAAAAAAAAGGAGCAGAGCAGTGTGCCGCCGGGGATGGGATGTGTTTCGCAGGGATGAATAGATCCGAGTGTGCAATTCAAATAGTGGGTAAGAAATGGCCAGTGGAGCTCTTGGTTGAAAAGAAGATTTACATCCCTTGCGTTCAGTCTTTTTGTTGTTACATGACTGGTTTCTATGAGTCAAAAGCAGTGGATTTCAGTAAATTTAACTAGAATCAGATCCTGAGATCGTATTCTGGCCTGGAGCAGGGCATGTGAGGGGTCACGGTTTTGCAAAGACCTTGTGCAGCTGTGGGTGTCATGGGGCCGCGCGGCAGCGTGGGGCGGTGGGGGGACGCTGTGGGTCCCACACCTCCG
>NW_010097572.1:19419-19668 GCF_000699245.1 Pterocles gutturalis
CTGTGCTGTCCTGGCAATTCCCAGACAAATGCTCTCGAGCTGGTATGGAAGGAAAGGAAGGTCTCCTCCACACCAAACCTGTGCTGAGCATCCTGGAAATACTGCCTCTGATTTCAGCTGACGTTAGATGGAAAAGGACTGAGAAAAAAAAAAAATTTAAAAAAAATCCCAGCTTTGGCCCTCTCGTAAGGAACAATCTGTCTGAGCTCATGTTGAATCTTTTCCCAGGATTTTCCAGCCTTTTTTTTT